>NC_045960.1:96881311-97181311 GCF_010909765.2 Amblyraja radiata
ACAAGAGGACATAGGTTAAGAGGAAAAGATTTAATAGGACTCTGAGGGGTGGTGGGTGTATGGAACAAGCTGCCAGAGGAGATAGTTGAGGCTGGAACTATCCCAACTTTTACGAAACAGTTAGACTTGTAAATGGATAGGACAAGTTTGGAGGGATATGGACCAAGCACAGGCAGGTGGGACTAGTGCAGCTGGTACATGTTGGTTGGCATGGGCAAGTTGGGCTGAAGGGCCTGTTTCCACACTGTATCACTCTATGATTCTATGCTGTCCACCACTGGTGCTGGAGGCGTCAATGCAAGTTTCGCAGAACACTGAAGCTCGGTTCACCAAGGCCCATTGGATCTCCTGGTTGCTAACCATTTTAACTCCCCTTCCCATTCCCATACTGACCTTTCTGTCTGACCTGGGCCTCCTCCCCCGAGTGAGGCCACATGCAAACTGGAGGAACAGCACTTCATATTCCGCTTGGGTAGCTTATAGGTTGTGTGGGAGAGAAGGCACTTTTGGATGATCGGTGCCAATTCTTTGGTTGCTGACTGCCTTATCACTTGATGTCTGGCCTGGAGTATGATGGACCTCTCTCTTCCTCTTCTCAATCAAGACTCCTGCAACCATATCATAATATTCAAATGAGTTCAGTTCAGTTTGGATTAACTTGTGTTCAGTAAGCTAAACTGAAAATGCCCTTCATATTCGCTCTGTGCCACAGCTTGCATCAGGACTGTCCAAAATTGCAAGCTCACTTCCAGCAATGGTTGCGGATAAGGGGTGTCTTCAGATGGGGGGTTCCCAACTGCAATGTATGCACTGCATACAAATGTCCTGAACAACCGAGTTGGTAGTGGGTGAAAATTGCGATCATATTAGGGAGGGGAATGCACAATTGCAGTGTTGTGGATGGAGTCAGGTTGGCCCCAACTCCTTGTGCATCCAAAGCACCATTCCCAGTCACGTTTCGAGGCCCTTCGCACTTTGCTCTCAGTGGGAGCTTGCTGTGCACCAAGAACCCCAAATCTTCCATCATTGTAAAACTTGGAAATAAGCACCTGATTTGCTTGCAAACACTTTGTGATGTCCCGAGTTTGAGACATTTGCGATATTCCAGTAAGATCCTTCCATATTAGAGTCTTAGAGTCATACAGCGTGGAAACAGGCCCTTCAGCCCAACTTGCCCACACCGACCAACATGCTCCATCTACACTAGTCCCACCTCCTATCCTATCCATGTACCTGTCTAATTGTTTCTTAAACATTGCGATAGTATCTGCCTCAAATACTTCCTCGTTCAAAATACCCGCCATCCTTTGTGTAAAATAGTTCTTCAGGTTCTTTCCCCCCTCACCTTAAACTTATGTCCTCTGGTTCTCGATTCCCATACTCTGTGCAAAAGATTTTGCACGTTTACCAAGGGATGCTAATGCAAGTTTCGGGGAAATATTCAGAAGCTGGCGTCAGGCTGAATTTAAGCTGCATTGCAAAAAAAGAACCCAATTCTGTCCATTTCACGGGTGAGTCATACTCCTTGAACATCCTTTTAAGTGCTCAGTGGGTAGAGACAAAGCCTATGAGACCTGCTGGAATGAGAGTGTCTGACAGCGTCTGTATCTAATGAAGCAAGAAACGTCCTCAGAATATCTCCTGCTATCAATAATTGTAAGGAATTACTGCTGCTGACAGTGAGAATCACTAAGATAAATAGAGATGGGGAAACTGTCCGGCCTATCACCCGTGGAAACCGAAGTGTCGTCCCAACACTCTCCCCACAGGTGACTGTCGAATCTAATCATTGTGTGAAGGAACGGCCCACAATGCTGTTTACCAGCTTGTATCCATGACAACTCGTCCCAAAGCTGTGACTTTAGTGCAAATTATACTTTATATTTAACTTGAGGTAAGTGGTATCCCTCTCAACAACTTGAACAAGCAGATAAGTCTTCTGTGTGAAAGGTCTCCAACCAGGGCTACAAGCAAGGCAGATTACCGTGATGTAAATAGGTTAGCCAAGTAATAATGTGAACCACTTTCAGACGACAGAGGTTTGTGGTACACATTAGAAGCATTCTTCTAATTATGGTATCCTTAAGTAAAAAGGGGAAAAAAAGCAGACATAACACCTTTTGTGAGCTTTTGATGAGTTCAAAGTGTTTTACAGACAATCGAGCACTTTTGAAATCTTGCCACTTTGTCACACCAACTGATTTGAACACAGCAAGCTGATAATGTGTCACAGTACTATTGGTTGGGATAAATGTTGGTCACGAAGCAGGAGAGATCTCTTCTCAAAACAAGGCCGGGAGATTTGTCACGTCCACCTGAGAGGGTAGAACAACATCTCAGTTTAACATTTCAATAGAAAGGCACAGTGGCAGCAAACACAGTGCTCCCTCATATGGCAATGCATCATTCAACTCAGTACATAGAACAGTACAGCACAGTAACAGGCCCTTTGGCCCACAATGTTGGTGGTGAACATAATGCCAATTTAATCCCCTCTACCTGCACCTGATTCATAACCCCATTCCCTGCATATCATGTATCTGTACACTGTAAATGGCTCAATTGTAATAATGCATTGTCTTTCTCCTGACTGGATAGCACGTAACAAATGCTTTTAACTGTACAGGTGACAAATATGTTGGACACAGCAAACCTTGAAGAAATGAGACTCCTCCTAATAGATAAACAAGACCAATTCTTGACGAGTTGTTCTCCATTTATTGATTTCTTGGATTCATGTGGTGCAACAGTATCGTAAAAAGCAATTGTTTCAGGTTTGGGTGAAAGATGATCAACAATATAAAAACTCATCTCCTATCGTCTATTTGCTAATCTCTCTCCTGCTCTCTCGTCTTTCTTATTTCTCCTCCTCACGATCCCTTGCTTTTTTTATACACACTACACTTTTTTCTACTCCCTACTATCTCTTTCTTTCTTATTTCTCTCTTTAAAAAATATATAAAATGAAGTTGTACAGAGATACCTGAAGAGAGGCATCAGAGAGGCCAAATCAGACTCCAGGAGGAGGAGAGAGGACCACCTGGACAGTAATAACGGCAGGCAGGTGTGGCAGGGGATCCAGTATCTCACCAACTACAAGACCAACCTTGGAGCTGCTGAAGGTGACGCCTCGTTGGCAGAGGAGCTGAACCTATTCTTTGCTCGCTTTGAAGTGGAGCCACCCGAGACAGCCACATCACACCACATGGTCCACAGCAGTTTAACCCTCAAGATAGAGGAGCATGAGGTGAGGCGCACGCTGCGCTCCATCAATCCGAGGAAGGCTACTGGACCCGACGGCATCTCTGGACGCGTGCTGAAGGACTGCGCAGACCAGCTGGCTGGAGTCTTTACGAGGATTTTCAACCAGTCTCTGGCCCAGTCCACTGTCCCACCCTGTCTGAAGTCCTCCACCATAGTCCACTTGCCCAAATAAACCCACATCTCCAGCCTCAACGACTACCGGCCAGTCGCACTCACACCAGTGGTGATGAAGTGCTTTGAAAAACTGGTCCGGGGTCACATCACATCACTCCTGCCCCGAAGCTTTGACCCCCACCAGTTTGCGTACAGAGCGAACAGATCCACAGAGGATGCTGTAGCCACAGCCCTCCATGCTGCACTGTCCCACCTGGAGCAGCGGGGGAGCTACGTGCGGATGCTCTTTGTGGACTACAGCTCTGCTTTTAACACCATCCTTCCCCACAAACTGGTGGACAAACTGGGGGACTTGGGACTTCCACACTCCACCTGCATGTGGATAAATAGCTTCCTGTCGGGTCGCAGCCAGAGAGTCAGAGTGGGCCATCACACATCCACGGCCCTCAGCCTCAGTACCGGCTCTCCACAGGGCTGCGTGCTGAGCCCCCTGCTCTACACCATCTACACACATGACTGCACCCCCGCCCACCACAGCAACACCATTGTCAAATTCGCGGATGACACCACGGTGGTGGGGCTCATCTCTGGGGGGGATGAGTACGCCTACAGGGATGAGGTGGAACAGCTGACAGTGTGGTGTGGAGAGAATAACCTGCTCCTCAACACCTCAAAGACCAAGGAGCTCATAATAGACTACAGGAAGAAGAAAACGGACATTACACCATTAATCATCAGAGGGGACTGTGGCGGATTTCCGCTTCCTGGGAATCCACATTGAGGAGGACCTGACGTGGAGCGTGAACACCTCTGCGCTGCTGAAAAAGGTCCAGCAGAGACTGCACTTCCTGAGGGTGCTCAGGAAGAACAACATCACCCAGAGACTGCTGCTGTCCTTTTATCGGTGCTCCATAGAGAGCATCCTAACATACTGTGTATGCGTGTGGTACATTAGCTGTACAGTGGCTAAGAGGAAAGCGCTCCAGAGGGCTATTGACAACGCCCAGAAGATTGTCGGCTGCCCTCTCCTCACCTTGGAGGACCTACACAGTTCCCACTGTCTCAAGAAATCCCAGAACATTATAAAGGACATTTCCCACCCCGGACACTCCCTGTTTGAACTGTTGCCGTCAGGCAGACGGTACAGATCAATGAGGACAAGGACAAACAGACTCAAAAACAGTTTTTATCCCACAGCAATAACTACACTTAATATAGCCACCAAATGAGCGCAGGTGCGCTACATACCAAAGGGATTGTGCAATCGACAGAAGAATGTATGGTTGTGTGTTTATGCTTGGTTTTTTTCATGTTATTTATTTTAGTTGTTTATTTCAGATATTTCTCTTTTACGTATCGTTAGCTTTTAGATAATGTATATATAGAATGTTTCATGTTAACATATATATTTGGCACCTTAAAAAAGGTACCACTGTATTGTACTTCTAATTAAAAAAAAATAAAATAAAAACAACTGTACACGTGACAATAAGCTAAACTGATCCATCTGCCTATCTAAGAGCCTTTTAAAATGCTGCCATCCTATCTGCCTCCAATGCCACTTCCTGACACTTACACTCTCTATGAATAAAAATGGCCTGCACATCTCCTTTAAACTTTGTCCCTCTGACCTTAAAGCTATGCTCTCTCATATTTGATATTTCCAACCTGGGAATAGGTCATGATGATCTATCCCAAAAAACGCCTCTCATTCTTTGATCTATTTCCATCAGTTCACCCCTCAACCTCCACTGCTGCAGGGAAAAAATTGTTCCATCTTTCCTTGTAGCTAATACCATCTAATGCAGGCTACCTAAACAGATCTGATATACCATCGATAAATGCAATCGTGACAAACTCAAGCACAATAGGCGTGAGTGATTGGTGGTGGTCGGAGGGGCCGTAGGCGCAGATTGGCAGCCACGCTTCCGTCAGTCTGCCCCAGGGCAGCTGTGGCTACAGAAGTAGCTTACCACCACCGAGTGTGACTGAGGAGTGAATGAATAATGCGATGTAAAGCGCCTTGAGTATTAGAAAGGCGCTATATAAATCCCATCCATTATTATTATTATTATTATTAAAGTGCAGAATATAGTTCTCAGCATTGTAGCACCTCAATTCCATAGACAAAGTCCAATGCCCACAATGGGGTAGGGATGAATTGAACAGTACCCTACTTTATGGAAGGACTGTTCAAAAGCCTGATAATAGAGGGGAGATAGCTGTTCCTGAATCTGGTGGTGTGCACTTTCAAGCTTCTGTCCCTTCGGTCGATTTTAGAGAATGATGAAGGAATAACCAGAATGAGACGAGTCTTTGATTATGTTGGCAGCTTGGAGTGCAGGTGGAATCAATTGTGGGAACTCTGGTCAGCCTACCATGAGGGACTTTATCAAATGCCTTGTTAAAAAATCATATAGACAACATCCACTGACCTACTCTTATGAATCACCTTCATCACCTCCTCAAAAATCTCAATCTAGTTGGTTAGACATGACAAGCCATAGACCAAGTTGTGCTGACTGGCCCTAGTTATTACACTTTCTTTCAAATGTGAGTCAATCCTATCTCAAAGAATCCTCTCCAAATGTTTCCCAACCAAGCCTATAATTTCCTAGATTATGTTCACTTCCCTTCGTAGACAAATAAATTATATTGATCTGTGGTGAGAGAGGATGCAAACATCTTTGTCAAGGCCCTTGCATTCTCCTCTCTTGCTCTCTCAATACTTGCGATAGATTTTATCAAGCCTGATGGATCTATCTGCCTAAATGCTTTTCAAGAGAAAAAGCTTTGGGCATACACCTGGAGCGTGGCTTGAATCTGAAAATGCATGTCACCAAGGATAAACTAAAGAGTCTATTTCTGTGCTGTGTAACTATATCCAAACTTCCAAATGAATACATCTAACACCAGAAATTGACCTCTTTTATTTAGATTGCCACTAATGGTTGTTCATCCTGTTATGCAATTAAATATGGGCATGAGACGGATTAATAGCATGCAGTTATATTTAATCCCTGGGAGACTAGGTTGGTGTTATTTGCTCCCACGGGATATCCAGAAATAACTGACAGCCAATTAATAATTTTTGCCATGTAATCAATATTGTCGACCAGGAAATGATGGATATGCACAGTCAGTAGAAGTATTCATCCTGCAAAGGACTGTACTACCTATTCTCTTTGTCTTAGCAATTTTGTTCACACAGAGGGAAGTGCATGTATGGAACGAGCTGCCAGAGGAAGTGGTAGAGGCAGCTACAATTATGACATCAAGAATGCACTTGAACAGGTACATGGGTCGGAAAGGTTTGGTGGGATATGGGCCTGGCACAGGCGAGTAGGACTAGCTGGGCTAGACAACATGGTCGCCTTGGATAGGTTTTGGCCAAAGGGCTTGTTTCTCTATTGTATAGCTCTATGGATCAGTGTGACTATCTGAATGCTTTATGACAATCTATTGCATGCAGCTAAGGGAGCTGTTCCATTCCACTATAAGGAGTCAGTCTGTCTTGTTCTCTGAACAACACATTGGTGGAGGTCAATTAGTTATATTAAATTTCAAGCAGTATAATACGGCATGTTATTTTATCTTCTTAAGATTGCTAACATTTTAGTTTGATGTGGTTTAAGTATTCTCAATTCATGATGATATCTATCACTGGAACTATATTATATTAGATATCACTTTATTTATATTAATTTTATTCCCATGTAGTTAAGAGCTAAGTTGATTCGTGTACTATGAATAAAACCTTAAATGTATCATATTAATGACATTTCTTTGATTGAAATTTAATCACCCATTTATATCAAATTACTTTTTTTTTCAATTTCCCTTCACTCTTTTATGTTCCCATGCTACAGCAATGAAGTGTGTGATTGCACTGTATTCAGAGTAAGATGCTAATCGTTATCCAATGACATTGCTGATGGTGGCCAGAGAATACACTACTTTGGAGCTATAGGCTGTTGATGTCACACAAGAGATAACTTCACTTATTTACAATGGCTGAATAAATCAAATTAATTTGGCATTAAAAGGTACTCAAGCCTGTTCACCGCTGCCTTCAGAAATGAATTCCATCACCGCGTTAATTGCTCAGTGGAAAATGTGCATCCGGAAGCAGCACAAGATTCATCAGCCGTGTGTAGGCAATTGAGATTAGGGAGGAAACGGAAGGGTTAACTTGACTTTGAATCAGTCCAATGCTAGTGTCTTATGGGCCTGTCCCACCAGCATGCAACTGCATGCGGCTAGCGCGACCTAACGTGGTGGCTTGAGGCGTATGGCCGCGCGGGACCGGTCCCACTTCCAACCACGGAGACGTCTTGAGTTGTGCGGGGCTGGTCCCAACATCATACTCACCAATCAGCTGGGCAGGAGGCGGTCCATCTGAATTTGGATGTCGCACTGCATTGGGCGGTTACTTCATCATGCAACGGCACGCCGGGCGGTGGCGTGATCGCGCAACGCCACACGTTAGGCATACGCCGTCAAGGCACTACGTATGGTGTCAAGACGCTGCGTAAGGCGTCGAGACACTGCGTACGCCCGTCGAGGTGCTGCGTACGGCCTCAATGCGGCTGTGGGCCGACAGGAATTTTTGGACAGTGTCAGTTTTTCGGAGCCCCGCGCGATGTCGGGACCAGCCCCGCTCAACTCCATACGGCTCCAGCGATCGAAGTGGGACCATACGGCTCAAGCGACCACGTTAGGTCGTGCTAGCAGCATGCAATCGCATGCTGGTGGGACAGGTCCTATAGATTCATACAGCACGGAAACAGGCCCATCGGCCCACTCGACATGCCAAAAATTCACCCATGTTTGGCTCATTTCCATCTATACGTTTCCTATCCATACCTGTCTAAACGTCTCATTCTGTACACACACTACCATCTGTGTGAAAAGTTTTACCCTCAGGTTCCTATTAAATCTTTCCCCTCACCTTAAACCTCTGCCTCTAGTTCTTGATTCCCCTACCCTTGGAAAAAGACCCCATGCATTCACCCTATCTATTCCCCTCATGATATTATATACCTCTATAAGATCACTCTTCAGCCTCTTCCACTCCAACGAATAAAGATAAAGCCTGCCCTGCAGCTCAGGCACTCAAGTCCTGGCAACATCCTTGTAAATATTCTCTGCACTCTTTCCAGCTTTAAAAACATCCCAAACTACCTACTCCAATCAACTCCAATGTCCAATACCATCAAAGTTGGCCTTACCCCAATTTAGAACTTTAACTTGTGAAACATAGAACATAGAACTTAGAAAAGTACTGCACAGAAACTGGTCCTTTTGCCAACAATGCCTGTGCTCAACATAATGCCAAAATAAACTAAGATCCAAGAGAAACTCTCCCTCCTCTTTTAACCCCACCTGATGAGAAAAACATTTTTTACACAGAGAGTGGTGAATCTCTGGAATTCTCTGCCACAGAAGGCAGTTGAGGCCAGTTCATTGGCTATATTTAAGAGGGAGTTAGATGTGGCCCTTGTGGCTAAAGGGATCAGAGGGTATGGAGAGAAGGCAGGTACAGGATACTGAGTTGGATGATCAGCCATGATCATATTGAATGGCGGTGCAGGCTCGAAGGGCTGAATGGCCTACTCCTGCACCTATTTTCTATGTTTCTATGTTTCTTTCTTGCCTGCAGTACTTGTACACTGAAACATTAAGCTGTCCTGTCCTGTCCCTTCTTTAGCCAGGTTTCATTAATGTCTATAATGTCCCAGTTCCACGTCCCTATCTATGCCCCTGAGTTCACCTGCATCGACTAGGCCACCAGCATAATCAAGGACCAGTCTCACCCCGGTCACTTCCGCTTCACCCCTCTTTCAGGAAATATCACCACCAGTATCACTGCTATGGGGTGAGAAATGTTTGTCATTTCCCCTTGCACCCTTCTCTTCTTCTTGCGTATGGCGTGCACAGCCTAAAGGTGTAGGACAACTTGGTTCTATTTGATCTTATTTGATTGTGCACACCAGGTTGATTGCCTTTGTCGAAACAGGGCGGACCACGAGAAGGTTGCATTCTCCCATGGTGGGAGTCCCACCCCACCCCAATCCAATTCCGCATCCAAAGAAAATTAGGAATGCAGGCAAGTTTCCTACTTACTCTCAATCCTGTGCACCCCTGCTATTCTGACCCAAACACAATGGCATTTCATTAACTGCTAGCCAAATTGATTTATTGCCCTCACGATCAATCTCCTTTAAGCATATTCCCAATACTAAACACATTATTTATAATCAATTTAGCAACAACACTTGACCAGAAACATTGCCTGTATATGGGAGAAGAGTGCTCTGCACATGTTCATAGGTGAAATTAAGGACAATAATGTTTGGTTTACCTCATGGTGTTAGAATCATCTATTTGAATTTTAGTGAACGGGCCCATATGACGGAACACATAATCATGGAATTATGCACATTTTCATCATCTTGAAATTAAAACTTGCATTACCCTAACTTTATGACTTTCCAAAAGGCTTTACATTAATTGAAATAGAGGCATTGAATTATACAGCACAGAAACAGGCCCTTCAATGCACCTTGTCCATGCCACCCATCATGTACCATTTATACTCATAAGTTCATGTTCATAAGTGATAGGAGCAAAATTCAGCAATTTATCCTTTAAAGTCTACTCTGCCATTCAATTGTGGCTGATCTATCTCTCCCTCCTAACTCCATTCTCCTGCCTTCTCCCCATAACCCCTGATACCCGTACTAATCAAGAACCTATCTATCTCTACCTTAAAAATATGCATTGACTTGGCCTCCGCAGCCTTCTGTGGCAAAGAATTCCACAGATTTCCCACCCTCTGGCTACAGAAACATAAACTCATCCCACTTTCCAGTATAAGACCATAGCTTTCAACGCTTGGAATTCAAAGAATTAGTCTGGATATTTCTTAATTATTGTGAGAATCTCGGCCTCCACCATCCTCTCAGGAAGTGTGTTCCAAACTCCAACTTCTCTCTGGGATAAAACATTATATCCCCTCCAAGCCTTATATTCCTTACCATATACCTATACCCCCTGGTTATCTCTCTCATCGGGGAAAGTTTACCACTGTCTGCTATGTCTATGTCCCGCATAAATTTATGCCCTCTATAAAGCCTTTTCTGTTCCAGTCTATCCAGTCCCTCCTTATATCAGAGACACTCCATTTCAGTAAGTAGTAAGTCATTTTTATTTATATAGCACTTTTAAATCAAATCACGTTGAAGCCAAAGTGCTTTACAGAGAAAACATATTAGTTTACCATACATCCATATAAAATTTAAAAAAAAGAAGAAAAATAAAGACACAATACACTATAGGATTCAACATGAACATCCCCCCAACAGGAGAATCAACACTTTCCACTGTGAGGGAATGCACCAAAAAGTCCAGTCCTCCTCCTCCTCCTAGTGTACCCGAGGTTGGGGCCTATTTGAGGCCTCTGCAGCCAGTCGCCGCAATGGCGGCCCGATGTGATAGGCCCTCCTGCCGGGAAGATGGAACACCGGCGTCGGGTGAAATAGTCCTCAGCGGCATGGAAATGTCTGGAGTGGCCGCTTCCTCCCCGGAGACCGTGGCACCCGAAGTCATAAGGATCCCAGGTTCAATTTTAGGCAACATTGTGGTGACTCTTCTTAGCCTTTTATACAGTGTGGAAACTAAAACCGCACACAATGCTCCAAATGTTGCCTTACCACTGTTTTATAAAGTTGCACCCCAACCTCACTGTTTGATGCATTCTGAAGAAGGGGGATGACCTGAAAAGTTACCTTTCCATGTTCTCCACAGTTGCTGCTTGACCTGCTGTGTTACTCCAGCACTTGGTGTCCTTCCCTGCTTTTATATTCTGTGCCACAGCTAATGAAGGAATGCACCTCATATGCCTTCTTTATCAACCTATCTACCTGTGCTATCACCTTCAGGGTGATACACCAAGGTCCCACTGTCCCACTGTTCCTGAAAACTGTGCAGGGCCATTGAATATATCGTGCCCTTACTAGTACTCCTAAAATGCATCATTATTTGTTTAAGAAGGAACTGAAAATGCTGGAAAATCGAAGGTACACAAAAATGCTGGAGAAACTCAGCGGGTGCAGCAGCATCTATGGAGCGAAGGAAATAGGCAACGTTTCGGGCCGAAACGTTGCCTATTTCCTTCGCTCCATAGATGCTGCTGCACACGCTGAGTTTCTCCAGCATTTTTGTGTACCATGCATCATTATTTTCTTGGCCCTTTAGAAAGTACCAAAACCATTTTGTGCTGTGACCAGTCTGAAGAAGGGTTCCGACCCGAAATGTCAACTATTTCTTTACTCCAGAGATGCTGCCTGATCCACTGAGTTACACCAGCACTTTGTGTCTTTCTTCAACATTGTGTCTATCTTCGGTAACTTTCCAACTGAATAATTGCTTGTGGTGAAGAAAATTACCAATTCTCTAGGGATAAATCAGGCGCATGGGAGAGATTGGACAACAGTTGCCCACACAACCAACACTGGCTTCCTTCAGCACTGTACCATTCCATGATTGTATGCGACAGCACAGAAGGAGGTTGTTCATCATATCTGTGCAGTACAGATAGGCCAACTGGAATGCTTGGCTCAGATTGCAATACCTGCTTATAGTGTATCACACATAAATTCATATTCTAATTGGGTTCCAAAACTGCTCACAGAGTGAGAGTTGGATCAGGTTAATGTAAAGACTGCATAATAATTCCCATCGAGCGCATCAATGTCATTAATCACTTGTATGTGCAGCACAGGGTCGTGAAGAAGATTGCAGCTATTGTAATCACTCACCGCAAACCTGCTCGCTCGCTGTTGTGTTTCTCAATTTAGATCTCCTTGGCAGAAGTGGAGCGAGTCCTTACTGGTGAGATCGTCAGAGTTTGTTGTCTACATCAGCACCTTCCTACTGAGCAAAAATCTGGGCCTCTGTTTCTGAGCGCCGTGGAGTGATAGAACACGGAGGGAGCCCTTCCTTCAATGTGCCTATGTTGGTGGAGTGGTACAATGATCCACTTTGCTCTTGTGTGGATTGGAGACTTCTTTCCTCAGAACATAATATTGGATAGAAACACAGAACATAGAAAAATAGGTGCAGGAGTTGGCCATTCGGCCCTTCGAGCTAGTACCGCCATTCAATATGATCATGGCTGACCATCTAAAATCAGTACCCCGTTTCTGCCTTATCCTCATATCCCTTGATTTATTTAGCCCGAAGAGCTAAATCTACCTCTCTTGAAAACAACTAAATCTATCTCGACTCTCTTGACTCTCTTGACCTCTAGGCCAAGAATGTCTGAAAATGCACACTATATTGAAAGAAGGGGATGAAGATCATACACATCTCATGTTTTACTTATCTCATGATCTCCCCCACACAAAACCATGCTGCCTACCTTAATCAAACCATGCCTTTCCATATGCATGTATATCTTATCCCTCATGATACTCTTCAGTAACTGTTCTACTACAAATATTAGGCTTATTGGTCTAGAGTTCCCAGCTTTTTCTTTACAGCCCTTCTTAAACAGAAGCATAACATTAGGCACTCTTCAGTTTTAAGGCACTGTGCTGTAAGATTCATACCCTTAATCAATTGTACCGTGATCTATTGGGAATCAATGGCCAATAATGTGGTCTGGAATGAAGGATGGGTAAAGGCTAATGACACTGTGGTTACTGTACGATGTTAAGTCTGGGGAAGGCAGCACTAAATAGCAGTGCAGACAGGATTTGGAAATACTATGAAAATGACCCAAAAGTGTGCAGCCTCTTGATATTAAAATTTCAATTTCAATAAAGGTTCAAGTCAGATATAATAAATTGGAAACAAGGTGAAGGAAGGAGATGGGTGGTGGAAATTAGATTATCAGCACCCAGCAACTCGTCTCAATTTGTACCAGCTTGAACCTACCTGTAACAACTTTGGCCCATTGACAGATTGCAAGGAGGGTCTACTTAACCCTTGCATTTTCACAGCCTGTGGGTTAGTTCGACCTGTGGTGTTCCCGCTCATGGGAGCAATTCCCACCTCAGGATAACTGATGGCACTGGGCCTGCACTCGCTGGAGTTTAGAAGAATAAGGGGTGACCTCATTGAAACATAGAGAATAGTGAAAGGCTTTGATAGAGAGGATGTGGAGAGGATGATTCCACTAGTGGGAGAGTCTAGGACTGGTGGTCATAGCCTCAGAATTAAAGGATGTTCTTTTAGGAAGAAAATTAGAGGAATTTCTCTAGTCAGAGGGTGGTAAATCTATGGAATTCTTTGCCACAGAAGGATGTGTAGGCCAAGCTAGTGGATACATTTAAGGCAGAGATTGATAGATTATTGATTAATACGGATGCCAGAGGTTATGGGGAGAAGACAGGAGAATGGGGTTAGGAGGGAGAGGTAGAGCAGCCATGATGAATGGTGGAGTAGGCTTGATGGCCTAATTCTGCTCCTATCTCATATGATCTTATGAACCGGCTCTCTTAGCGACCTCTTGTTTCACCCTCAGCAGTAATCACTTCGAGCCTTCTTTCTAACCACCCCCCCCTCCCCACAAATAATTATACTTCCCTATTGACCCTAGAGTCCAGCCTCCCAGTTGTAAAATTTGAGCTAATGCTCCCATCCAAGTGAATGTTGGGGAGAGCTCCAAATTTCCGCTTGCTCACCAGATAACACTAATCTAAAGGTCCAGTACTAACAATCCCCTGATATAGTGAACACCAGCAAATTTATTTACGATGCACAAATCTTTGGATTGGTTTTTCTTTGTGTGTAAAAAGCGCATATTTCCATTGATTGTCCTTGTACTTTGCCTCAATTGTAACATTCTGGAAAAATAGCTGATCTTTCTTTATGAAGCCACTGCTCATTTTCTTCTACTGTGCATACATTGAAGTAAATTACAGTCAAGGCCACTGGTGTGGTAGGAAAGAACAGGAAACAAATGCATTTATTCTAGCTGCGCTGTCCCTTAGGGCATTTCAAATTGCTTTGGTAACAAAACAATGACATTTGAAATGTAGTCACTTGTAGGGAAATGCTTAAACCCAATTTTTATACAATACGGTCCCTCAAACAGAACTGAGACCATTTCTTCATGACCTGCTTTTAGTTGGGGATTAAATGTTACTGTGGACATTGGGATGGTTTCTTGCCTGTCTATAATTAGTATGATGGAATCTTCAAAGTTAGTCTCAGCAAGCAAAGTTTCCCATATTAAATTATTCTTGGTACAGATGATTTTTCATGATTTTGTTTTCAAAATCTGGGCATTGCTGACAAGACTGTGTTTAATTTAGTTTAGTTTAGAGATACAATTGGTCCACGCTGTCCGACGATCACACTAATCCTATCCTACAGCCAATTAACTTACAAACCTGTACGTCTTTGGAATGTGGGAGGAAACCGGAGCACCCAGAGTAAACAGATGCTGTCTCAGGGAGAACATACAAACTCCGTACAGACAGCATCCATAGTCAGGATCAAATCTGGAGCTCTGGCCCTGTAAGGCGGCAACTCTACCACTGCTCCACTGTGCCGTCTTTTGTTCATGCTTAATTACACTTGAGAAGATGGTGGTGAGTTGGTTTCTTGACGCACATCAGTCCTTTTGGTCTATTTGTTGGGAGAACAAACATTGTGACGTTTTGGGAGGGACTCATAACTTCATTGGGATCCCAAAAGCTATCAACAAATGGGCTAAGGGAAGTGATGCTATTATGTGTTATCCTGTTAGCTATTGTGAGGGGGTTAGAGATTCTGCTGTAATGTTACTACTGCTTTGGTGCCAATTGTTATTTAAGTAATAATGAATGCCATGATTTCAGGAAGCCCCAATGCCCCAAGTACCATTTAACCAACGGATGCCACCAGCTGCAATCCAACCGGGACTTCATCGAGTACAATGTAGGATTTATCAGGGCAGGAGAAGTGCTTGTCTTCCCAAAGTGGCCATAGGATCTTTCACATAAAACTGAGCAGATCACAATTTGAAACCTCACCTGAAAGACAGCAATTCAGAAGATAGCTGAACAAGCCATTGGTGAGACACACATTTGGAATACTGTGTGGAGTTTTGATTAACCTGCTATAGGAAGGATGTCATTGAGTCGGGAAGGGTGAAGAAGAGATTCATCAGGATGTTGCTTGGCTTACAGGCTTCAGTTACAGGTGGATAGGCTGAGACTTTTTTCTTTGGAGCGTAAGAGACTGGAGTGTGACTTTATTGGGGTGTACAAGATCATGAGGGGCATGGAAAAATTGAACATTCAGGGTCCTTTTCCCAGGGCAGAGGATTCTGAAACTAGAAGCCACAGGCTTTAAGAGGGAGAGGAGAGATTTAAGAGGGACCTCAGGGGCTACTTTTTCACTCCTTACATGGGATGATCGATCTGCCAGAGGAAGCTATAGAAGTGGAAATAATTACAGCTTTCAGAAGAGAAAAGAAAGGATCGACTGGGCTTATATTCACTGGAATTTAGAAGGATGAGAGGGAATCTTATAAAAACATGTAAAATTCTTAAGGGATTGGACAGGCTAGATGTAGGAAAAATGTTCTCGATGTTGGGGAAGTCTAGAACCAGGGGTCACAGTGTAAGAATAAGGGGGAGGCCATTTAGGACTGAGATGAGGAAAAACTTTGTCACCCAGGGAGTTGTGAATCTGTGGAATTATCTGCCACGGATGGCAGTGGAGGCCAATTCACTGGATGTTTTTAAGAGAGAGTTACATATAGCTCTTCGGGCTAACGGAATCAAGGGATAGGGGGGAGAAAGCAGCAATGGGGTACTGATTTTGGATGATCATATTGAATAGTGGTTCTGGCTCGAAGGGCCGAATGGCCTACCCCTGCAACTATTTTTTATGTTTCTAAAAGGCATTTGGGCAGAGATATGGATAGAGGACTATGGGCCAAATGCAGGCAAATGAGACTAGCCCAGTATGCCAACTTGGCCTGGTTGTGTTCTGCATTGTTTTATGACTCGATAGCCCTATACAACTCAGACAAACCTGCGTCCCTTCAGTAATGCACTGGCATTAATGTTTAACTATTAATGTTTAATGTTTTATGTGTCATTCCTAACTGTCACTGTATGTCATGCTGTCACTTGCGGGCGGAGCACCAAAGCAAATTCCTTGTATGTGAATACTTGGCCAATAAACTTATTCATAAAACTTCATAAACTTCATAAACTTTCATATACATAAAAAATATTCAGTGCTAGGCTACATTTTGATCCTGAGGTCGGACCCAACCCAGCATCTTCTGGCTCTGAAGTGACATAACTCCCCAGCGAGCTGCAATTCGCAAAATTATGTCAGCGTTTTCACTGAACATTTCCTTACGCTATATTTTCAGGCTATTAATCATGATTTGTATTCATTTCATGTTAATATTCCAGTCCTTTAGTCAAACTAGATATGATTCAATTAATAAATTTAATACAGAATTACTACTTTTGAGTTGAATAGTAATGATAAAAATGTTAACTTGCTTTCCACTGTTGTTAATGACCAAAGCTCATTTAGATGCTTCTCTGGAACATCAGGGATCCTGAAATAATTTTCATAACCCACTGCTTAGAATGAACCCTATGATACTCCTGTAATCAAAGGTCCAAAATGCTCATCCACTTGAGCATTGGCATTAAGCTGATCAATGCTGAGTAGCACTACACTTTGCAGTCAGGCGCAGCGTGAATATTTGCCTCAGACAAGACTGCTGTTGCTGGCTCAAGCAGAAACATCGCATCCACTCCATTCCAGTTTCACTCTTCAAGGAGGTAGATGCAATGCCTTCACAGCCATTTTGAGGCAGGAATCAAAGAGCCACTGTGGGGAAGGGCCACTCACAGATAGGCACAAAGCACAAATAACCAGAAAAGTGGGGTTGGATATCCATGGAGCAGCGAAGATGAGGGGAGTTTTAACAGAAACGCTCAAGATAAACAGATTTAGCAGAAACAGTGAAGGGATTTTGGAAGGGAGAAATCTTCAGGGAGCTCTGAATCCAGAGGACACAGGGATAATTGTTTGCCAACAAATTCAGACAGAGTGAGATGAAGAGATAGTTTTCTACTTCACGAGTTGCTGTCAAAGGTGTGAAAAATAGGGACAATTTTTATTCCACAGAGGGGGAAGTGAAGAGAGGACTGGTGGTGGACAGATGGTAATTGCTCATCTAAGGGCAGCACTGTGGCGCTTTAACGTGGCACAGTGACAAATTTGGTAGACCTACTGCAGCACAGTGTCAGAGACTCGGGTTCGATCCTGACCTCGGGTGCTATCTGTGTGGAGTTTGCACGTTCTCCCTGTGACCACATGGGATTCTTCTTGATGCTTCAGTTTCCTTCCACATCCCAAAGACATGCAGGTTTGCAGGTTAATTGGCTTCTGCGAATTACACTAGAGAATGGAAGCGAATATCGATCACATATAACTAATGTGAATGGGTGATCGATGGTCAGGGTGGACTCAGTGGACAAAGGGCCTGTTTCCATGCTGTACTTTTCAATCAATCAATCTAAATAACCGAATGTGTAGAGCGGTTAGCCTTGAGGTATTCCTGTGCTGATGGTTATAGAAGAGGATGTGTTGCTGCCAATTTGTACAGATTGTGGGAGACAGAATAAAGATCCCTCCACACTGGCTATTTCATTCTCCCAGGGCAAGGACAGCACGGACCTAACACAGGGAGTCAAGTCAAATCTACTCAACTCAAGTCAAGTTGAATTTATTGCTCATATGCACAAGTACTGTGTGGTACAGGTACAATGGAAATCTTGCTTACTGCAGCATCACACGCACATGTACTCAGCCAAACAAATGAAAACATAAATTATACATAAATGCCACATAAACTCTTCAAGACAGTGAAAAGAAACAGACTGTGCAAAAAAACAATTTGTAAAAACATAATTAGAAAGTTAAGGGCCTGTCTCACGAGCATGCGACTCCATGCAGCAAGCGCGACCTAAAGGGCCTGTCCAACGAGCATGCGACTGCAAGCGGCAAGCGCAACCAAACCAGAAGCGGGGACCGCGCGGAGGTCGAGTGAGTGACATGAAGTTCGAGCGAAGTTCGCGGGAAGTTCGCGCGTGACGTACGGCGTCGAGGCGGTGCGTTCGGAGCCCCGCGCGATGTCGGGACTAGCTCCGCACAACTCCATACGGCTCCGGCAATCGAAGTGGGACTGACCCTGCGAGGCCCTACGGCTCAAGCGACCACGTTAGGTCGCGCTTGCCGCATGGAGTCGCATGCTCGTTTGACAGGCTCTTTAGCTCACGCTTGCCGCATGGAGTCGCATGCTCGTGGGACAGGCCCTTAAGTCCATGGCAGTGCAAGAGGTAGTCCCAAGTGTTCCATTGTCAAGGTAGATTTAGGGCTGGGCAGGAAGCTGATGGTTGTTGGAAACTAGATGTATCAGAACCTGGTGGTGTGGGAATTCAGGCTGTGGTGCCTCTTGCCGATGGTAGCAGTGAGAAGAGGGCCGGATGGTGTGGGGATCCTTGATGATAGATGCCACCTTCTTGAGGCATTGATGGAGCCGGCTGTGCCCTTGATGGATCCCAAAGCTCCTTTGATTAAAAGATTGGATAAGATAGCTCTTGATGGCTTCTCAAAGTTCAGCCAACCTGATCTCAGCTGGAAAGAAACATAATGAATATCTTTGGATATTGTGTGGAGAAGCTGAAGACATGATATGTGCACCAATTCTAATGTGGCTTTCAGTGCAGCAACTCTCCAACTGGAACCGCTGAAGTGATTAAATGGCTTAATCACAAATGATTCAATGTCCACCTTTCCAGCACTGTTTGCATGTCTCACTGCATTATTAATGATGCGGCAGGACAGTTGGCAGATATATAGGAACAGAAGAGCAAAATAAATACTGGCCAGAGTAGGCCAATGGACTCCTTGAGCCTGCTCCACCATGGAGTGAGATCACGGATAATCATCTACTTCAATGCCATCTTTCTGCACAATCTCGTATATGCTCAGATTTCACCAACATACAGAAATCTCTGCTTTGAATATAATGACTGAGTCTCCACAGCCTTCTTGCGGAGGGATCATCAAAGGTTTAACCCCCCTCCCCCTCCCCCCACCCAGCTCCCCTCCCCGCACCCAGCTCCCCTCCCCCCACCATTTGAATGAAGGAATTTCTCCTCATCTAAGAAGTAAGAATTCAACCCCTTATCCTGATGTGGGGAGAATGTTATATGCTTCAATAAACCTTTCATTGTTAATGAAATTTGGTGCGTGTGCAGATCTGGTGAAGATGTCGCTATTTAGAGCATACTGCACACCCCTCTACACTGCGCACCTGTGGTCGAACTATTTAAAGACAAGTATGCAGAGACTAAAGGTGGCATATAACGATGCCATGAGAACACTGCTAAGGCAACCTAGATGGTGTAGTGCCAGTAATATGTTTGTGGCTGCAGGAGTCAGTACTTTAGAAGCTATCCTAAGACACCACATGTATAAATTCATTTGCAGGATAAATGACTCTAAAAATGTGCTTATTGTGGCCTTGACAAACATAAGGGTTAGCATTACACGCTACGAATCCCAGTTGTGGAGACACTGGTATCGTTGTCTCGTTGTAGGACATTGATCATCTTTTAATCTGGATTTTTAACTTAAGTATTGTGGGTTTTTGTTAAATATAAATTATGATGTTTTTATGTGATATACCATGATTTTATATATATTTATGATATTTGATATGCAATGCATTTTTAATGTAATGTTGCCCCTTGTCTGGACCTTGAGTCCGTAATAAAGTGTATTATTATTATTATTATTATTATTATTTATAAACAGAACAGAGTCTCCTCCCACTTTCCTCATGTAACAGGCCAGCCATCCTCGGAACCAGTTTGGTGACTCTTAGCCACACCCTTCATAGAAAATATATCTTAGCTTAGGTCAGAAGACCAGAACTGGACACAAATTAGACACATAAAGCTGGAGTAACTCAGCGGGTCAGACAGCATCTCTGGAGAAAAGGAATAGGTGATGTTTCGTGTCAAGACCACGAAACATCACCTATACACAATTCAGACACTGTACACAATTTCTAATGCACAAATACCGTGTGGTACAGGTACAGTGGAAATCTTGCTTACAGCAGCATCGCACGCACATGTACTCAGACAAACAAATGAAAACATAAATTACACATGATTACCACATAAACTCTTCAAGACAGTGAAAAGAAACAGACTGTGCAAAACATAATTAGAAAGTAAAGGGCCTGTCCCACTGTACGAGGTAATTCAAGAGCTCTCCCGAGTTTAAAAGAAAATCAAACTCGTGGTGAGCACGTAGAATGTGCGTAGCGGGTACGTCGGAGCTCGGGACGTCTCTTAGTGGCTCGTAACGCTAACGGCAGGTACTCGGGAAACGCGGTAAGCTCGTGAAGACTCGTGAAGATTTTTCAACATGTTTAAAATTCAACATGTTGAAAACTCTCCACGAGAGCCCCGAGTACCTACGAGCAGATATTGCCGTAATTCTCCCAGTTCGAATCAGGGGAAACCCGGGAGAACTCTTGAATTAGCTTGTACAGTGGGACAG
The DNA here is from genome assembly GCF_010909765.2 of Amblyraja radiata. NCBI lineage: Eukaryota > Metazoa > Chordata > Chondrichthyes > Rajiformes > Rajidae > Amblyraja > Amblyraja radiata. The sequence continues at coordinate 96,902,300 of NC_045960.1, forward strand.
GTCCTTAAGTCCATGGCCGTGCAAGAGGTAGTCCCGAGTGTTCCATTTGTCAAGGTAGGTTTGGGCAGGAACCTGATGGTTGTTGGAAACTAGATGCATCAGAACCTGGTTGTGTACACAATTTCTTGGTTTGCATAGCTATAGTAAGACATCAGTACTCTTGACCTCTGATCCTCTAGCAATAAAGGCCAGTATACCACTTGCCGTCAGAACCACCTCCCTGTACTTGCGCTTTTCATTCTTTTTTCCAACTTCAGGAATGCTTGTTTTGCTATAATTAATATCCGTCTTGTCTGCATGAAGCGAAGAGACTTTTACTTGTTTGAAGGAATTAATTTGCTCTTTGGCAGTTCTGTAAGTTGCTCCCCACATGCATAATGCATCATATATGACTTGCCCCCAGGAGCAATGTTAAAAAAAATTTGGACACAATTTACAAAATGCCTTTAGAACATATAACGTAGAACGTAACAGCACAGGAACAGGCCCTTCAGCTCACAGTGTCTATTACACACATGATGCCAAGTTACACTAAGCTCCTCTGCCTGCACATGATCCATATTCCTCCATCCTCTGCATATCCATTGCTGATATAAAACCCTCTTAAGTGTCACTATTGTGTCTTAAATGCTTCCACCACCACTTCTGGAGCGCTTTCCAGGCACCGACCACTCTCTATGTAGAAACATTTTGTACCTTAGCATCCATACTCACATGATTGCTGAATCTAGTTGTGACTCTACTCCAAGTTTGTTTAGTACTTGCACTTCATCTGGCTCTTTGTGAGCGGTTTGACAAGCAAGGCAGCATTAGTCTTTGTGACAAGGAGCTTGAATCACAGGTAAATGCCAGTAAGTGCATGTGGAACAATAGGCTGGAACTCACACAGTGAGTGGTTCAATCAATGTGTCTGGACTGAGGGCAATGGGACTGAATATCACATGGATGTTGAAATGGAAACACTCAGCAGGTCAGGCAGCAACTTTAGAAGGAAAAAAGGGTTAACGTTTAAGATTAAACTGCATGGATGTTTGGTATAATATTTCATCTTAAACACCATTCCTTACCCCAGCTACAGTACCGGTTAGATACAGAGTAAAGCTCTATCCACACTGTCCCATTGCACTTTCCTGGGCCAGAGACACCATAGGGGATACAGAGAGTAAAACTCTCCTCACACTGTCCCAGGCACTCACCAAGGACAGGGACAACACAGGTTTGACAGAAGATAGACACAAAATGCTGGAGTAACTCAGCGGGACAGGCAGCATCTCGGGAGAGAAGGAATGGGTGACGTTTCAGGTCGAGACCCTTCTTCAAACAGTCTTCTTCAGTCTGAAGAAGGGTCTTGACCCGAAACGTCACCCATTCCTTCTCTCCAGGCATGCTGTCTGTCCTGCTGAGTTACTCCAGCATTTTGTGTCTATAGTTGGTTTAACCAGCATCTGCAGTTCCTTCCTACACAGATTAGAGAGAGACTGGAACAATCCGAGGAAAGCGTTTTAAATGGGATCTGAACACTAATTTTTTACACAGTGAGTGGTTGATGTCCGAAACACATTGCCAGAGGAGATGGTGGAATCACTATGCTTAAGAGGCATCCAGACAGACACTTGATTAGGAATGCCATGGATAATATATCCTAAATTGGGCAAATGGGATTGATGTCGATGGAGTAAGGCTGCCTTTGCTGATGGTCCCTTATCTGTGCTGCATGACCCTATCATTCCATGACTCTATGCTGGCACTTGTGTGAGAAGATTAAGTGTATTATCGCAGATTCAAGCAGCTCATCTACAGTGCAACCTTCGCACCATCGATAACTGTGCAAAGAAAAGGAGCTGATGGGGAATAGGATGAAGTCTTTGCACATACAGGTTTGTCTGTATGTTCTTGTTGATCCCATGTCTCCTTCCTTTTGGCAGATAATATTACAAAACATACAATCCATGAAAAAAATATTGGCTCCAGTTTAGTTTGGCTTTGTTTATCAATGTAGTTTATTATTGTCATTTGTATCGAAGTGTAGTGAAAAGTTTTTATTTGTGGGATATCCAGTCGAAGAATAGATTATACATTAATACAATTAGGGAAGCACGTTGGCGCAGCGGGAGAGTTGCTGCCTTAAAGCGCCAGAGACCCAGGTTCAATCCTAACTACGGGTGCTGTCTGTATGGAGTTTGTACGTTCTGCCCGTGACCTTCATGGGTTTACTCCGAGATCTTCGGTTTCCTCCCACACTCCAAAGACGTACAGGTTTGTAGGTTATAAGTGACATTAGCAAATTTGCAGATGACACAAAGTTGGGTGGCAGTGTGAGCTGTGAGGAGGATGTGATGAGGATGCAGGAATCGTGGGGATGCAGGGTGACTTGGACAGGTTGGGTGAGTGGGCAGATGCATGGCAGATGCAGTTTAATGTGGATAAATGTGAGGTTATCCACTTTGGTGGCAAAAACAGGAAGGCAGATTATTATCTAAAAAGTTGGGAAAAGGGGAAGTACAACGGGATCTGGGGGTTCTTGTTCATCAGTCACTGAAAGTAAGCATGCAGGGTCAGCAGGCAGTGAAGAAATCGAAGTTGGCCTTCATAACAAGAGGAGTTGAGTATAGGAACAAAGATATCCTTCTGCAGTTGAACAAGGCCCTAGTGAGACCACACCTGGAGTATTGTGTGCAGTTTTGGTCTCCAAATTTGAGAAAGGACATTCTTGCCATTGAGGGAGTGCAGCGTAGGTTCACAAGGTTAATTCCCGGGATGGCGGGACTGTCATCTGTTGATAGAATGGAGCGGCTGGGCTTGTAGACTCTGGAATTTAGAAGGATGAGAGGCTATCTTATTGAAATATAAGATTATTAAGGGTTTGGACACCCTAGAGGCAGGAAACATGTCCCCGATGTTGGGGGAGTCCAGAACCAGGGGCCACAGTTTAAGAATAAGGGGTAAGTCATTTAGAACGGATATGAATAAATGCTTTTTCTCACAGAGAGTTATGAGTCTGTGGAATTCTCTGCCTCAGAGGGCGTTGGCGGTCAGTTCTCTGGATACTTTCAAGTGATAGATTTCTTAAAGATAGCGGAGTCAAGGGATATGGGGAGAAGGCAGGAACGGGGTACAGATTGTGGATGATCAGCCATGATCACATTGAATGGCGGTGCTGGCTCGAAGGGCCAAATGGTCTACTCCTGCACCTATTGTCTATTGTCTATTAATTGTCGGTATAAATGTAAATTGTCCCTAGTCTGTGTAGGAGAGTGTTAATGTGCAGGGATTGCTGGGAGGCACGGACTCGATGGGCCGAAGGGCCTGTTTTCGTGCTGTATCTCTAAACTAAACTAAACTAAACAAAACTATCAAGCCGTCCACAGTGCAGAGGTAAAGAATGAAGGGTACATTTAGTGCAAGATGTAACAGCGAACGTCTCCAATGGGGTAGATGGCAGGTTGAGACCACACTCTAGCTCAGGGGTGGGGAACCTTTTCATGTCGGAATGCCGCATTAAGTTAGCTGTAATCTAATAAGGCCGCAACCGAGATACTTCAATCAGATATACTCCAAAATGTACATTATTTTGTTAAAATAGCCCTCATGACTTACTAATGTTTTAATTGTGGCCGTCAGTCAGGGAAGGGTCATTTAGTTGAATCTTCTTTTACTCTTAAATCTAAATAATAAAAGACGAACAAAAACATATTAATAAAAATAAAAGGATTAGTTCTACAAAATTTGGATTCATTCAAAAAGGCCGCACTTAATGGCCTAGAAGGCCACATGCGGCCGCAGGCTTCCCACCGCTTCTCTAGCTGATGAGGGGACCATTCAGTTGCCTGATAACAGCTGGGGAAATCCTTTTCATGAATCTCTGTAATTTCTGTACCTCTTGCCTGGTCTGGACTATGTCGACAACTCTATAATGTCTTGTGGTCTTGGAAGGCTCTGTTACCAAATCAGGTTGTAATGCATCCTGAGAAGATGCGTTCTATGGCACATATGTAGAGGATGATGAGGGTTGTTGGGGACATGCCTAACTTTCTTGAGCCATCTAAGGAAGTCAAGGTAGCAGTAATTCAAAATAATATGCCCACCACATGCTCACCAACAAGTAGCAGCCTGAGGCTCAAAACACCACAACAATAGCTTCACAGTAGTAGTTTACCAATCAATGAAAAGCAATGAAATTTTAAATCACTAAACTGTGCCATTGGCTGGAACAACCTACTGCATTTTTCTTTTGCTGAAGATCTGCAGATAAAATTAATATATAAACGTGAAACATGGATGAAATATTGACAATCTATGTGTAAAATACCTCTTTTCACTCTTGCTTAGAATTGTTGTGACTGGTGTTTACCAGCTCTGTATCACTAACCCAAGGCTTAAACGTTAATAATTGACTGGTGCTTTGCTATTTGATCTATTTTGTGCAAAAAAACATTTGATTGATTACAATTGATTAATTGTTGACTCCTGGTCTAAATGATACAAACTGGCCGTTGTTTACATGCTACGTATAAATGAAGATACTGAATGAAGATCTTGAACACCATTCTCATAAAACCCACGTGTTCCTGTTTAAACGTAGCACCCAACCTTCAGGTGGAGCATGATTCAAGTCTCTGATGTAGTATCTTCCATCCTTCAAAAGCCATAACTTCCTTGTTTCACAGAAACACAAAAGAATTAAACTGAAAAGATGGGCCCACTTTATGACTGGAGAAGCTTCCTGACCCGATTCATTGCGCATCCATGTCCTCCAGAGAGGCTGTCCGACCCATTGGGTTACTCTAGCACTTTGCATTTTTTTACTCAAGATTCCAACACCTGCAGTTCGTTGTGTATCCACTTTATGAGCAGTTTTCACATGTTGTGCATGTTAGAATATGGTAACGATTATTTTCTGCGCGATTAGTGACCATAGTAAGCTGGTGGGGTTCAGCTTATTGCAGCCGATATTGCCCAGTGTTCGTGGCGCACCCAATGATGCCATCCATTACTCGCTGACCATTTCCACATCAACTCACTGGAGTGGTCAAAGGAGCAACCTGTGCCCTGCATTCCTCAAGATACAACAGGAAGCAAACTCCACAATTAGTCAGCAAAGAAATGTGGATTAAATGCCTTCGGTAAGACAGTGATGTTTTGGTCATTCTTGCTGCCATGCACATTTGACATTGAACCATGTGTCCAGAGGCATCACTGACAAAGATTGCAGCACTTCAATGTGATGTACCTCAATGCTGGGTTCTGCCAAAGCTGATGGTGGAAGCAAATATAATAACGGCATTTCAGCCACTTTTAGATAGGCACATGAAATGTAGGGAATGGAGGGATGGGGATCACATGCAGGCAGACGAGGTTAGTTTCATTTGACATTATGCTCAGCACAAGCATTGTATGTGAAGGGGGGTTTCTGGTGTTGAAGCTGTTCCCCCCGATGACCCTGGGATATACTTCTCTCAAGTTTAATGTTCAGAATAATTAGGACATGAATGACGACACGTTTCCACATTGCCGTTTTTGTAACTGCAATATGTACTCCCTTGGATTGTTTAGCAAATTTAGGCATTAAATCCTTTAATTCTGAGGCGACGACCTCTGGTCCTAGAATCTCCCACTAGTATCAACATGCTTTCCACATCCAGTCTATCTATGACTTTCATTATTCTGGAAGTTTCAATGAGGTCCCCCCTCCACCTTCTAAACTCCAGCGAGTAGAAGCCCAGTGCAGGTTAGAAGCCCAGTGCAGGTTACGCTCGCATGGGCACTGGTTGCAAAAGAGTTATTTAGATTTGTATGTGGGCAAGTTTGGTGAGATGATCCATGTCCAAGTTGTCGAGCTGTGACTTGAAGAGTGACAAGGTTGGTGCACATCTCTGGCCTTTGTGTTCAGTGCCACCCCTGAGTATGCTCGGGTCATGGCCAATAGTGTAAAAAAAATTGGCAGTGAACAGGTTAATGGTACCTTGACCCAGACAAAGCCACAGTTGTCAGGATGATTCAAATAATATCCAGACCCCTTGACGTCTTCAACCATTTGGGATTGGTCTCCAGTGTCTGAAAGTCTGACAACAAACAATTGATTCACAGCGACCTTCAAATGAGAATCAAATCTGTAACTAAAAAAGCACTATTCGCAGGGCAATGTGGCAAGATAGGCAGAATAAGTAACTGGATAACTCTTACAAAGAGTGGTCCAACACATTGGACTGGATCACTGGAGTTGGGAGGTCATGTTGCAGTTGTATAAGACGTTGGTGAGACCGCATTTAGAATATTGTGTTCAGGTCTGGGCACCATGTTACAGGAAAGATGTTGTCAAACTGGAAAGGGTACAAAGAAGATTTGCGAGGATGTTGCCAGGACTAGAGGGTCTGAGCTATAGGGAGAGGTTGGGTAGGCTGGGACTATTTCATGGAGCGCAGGAGGACGAGGGGCGATCTTATAGAGGTATATAATACCATGAGAGGAATAGATCGAGTAGATGCATAGAGTCTGTTACCCAGAGTAGGCGAATCAAGGACCAGAGGACATAGGTTTAAGGTGAAGGGGAAACGATTTAATAGGAACCGTTTGACTTTTTCACACAAAGGGTGGTGGGTGTATGGAATAAGCTGCCAGAGGAGGTAGTTGAGGCAGGGACTATACCAATGTTTGAGAAGCAGTTAGACAGGTATATGGATAGGACCGGTTTGGAATGATATGGACCAGGGCAGGCAGGTGGACTAGTGTAGCTGGGACATGTGGGCCGGTGTGGGCAGGTAGTGCCGAAGTGCCTGTTTCCACACTGTATCACTCTATGACTATGACCTATCTTCTTCAGTGAATCTTTCTTTGCTTCTAACCATGGTTAAATAGAATATTGATGTTGATTTGTGTTTTCTGAACAAGATATTGGCAACACCGGTTTTGAAGCAATTAACACGATTCAACTGATAAGAGAACTATGTTGCACCTTTCCCGTCTTTTGGAGAGCCCAGTGGAATGTAATGCACACCAAACGACTTTGTGATCGCAGCCTCCGTTGTTGGGTAGGAAAAGGATGCATCAGCTTGCACAAGCAGCGGATGTGTTAAATTGTCAGCTAATCTGCGGAGTGGGTTGACAGAAAAACGTTAGCCAGGACTCATGGGGAGTGCCTCTGCACTTTCGAAACCGTGCCCTGGGACTTGAGAGGTCTTTACATCACACCTGAAATACAACACTCCCTCAGTACTACCCAGGGGAGCGTCAGCTGACGGCACTTGTGGGCTCCTGAACTGGGGTTTGATCCCAGAGGTTTCTGATCCAGACGTGAGAGAGCAACTAATGAGGGTGGGAAAGGTGCCATTTTGAAGAGGATTAATTCACCGCCAGCCCCAACACCCACAACAATGATCTTAAACTTTTGTTTTATTATCTTACTTAAAATTAAAGATGGCTGAATCTTCCAAAACTGACAGCAACATTGTTTTACCATTATAATTAGAGACCTAGGTTGTCACAGCGATTTTTTAACTAGCATACAAAAATGATTACATATTTGGTATGTATAGAGAGGAGAATTCAGCATACAAATGAGAATCTTTTTTGTCTCGCTGATTGTTGCATCCAAAGAAATAAGCTCTTTATGTAACAAGGTTGTTGCAAAGTTGTCAAAGGAGAACTTATATAATTCCTTACAGAAATTCGGGATGACTCAAAGAGATCTTCACAACCTTTGAAGTGCATTTAAAATGTAGTCGCTGGTGTAACATGAAACGCGGAGCCAAGTTGGCATAGCTTTCCACAAATAATAACAGTAAAGCGATCAGCAATTCTGATGTACTGATACTGGTTCCAAGACCCCAGGGAACTCAACACTGAACAATGCCAAGCTCCTCCAGAAGTTGAAAGGAGCCATAAACAAGAAGCAGGTGTGAAATACAAATTGCTAAAACTACGTCTTAGAGTCATAGAGTCATACACCATGGAGAGAGGCCATTCGGCGCAACTTGCCCACTATCTAGGTCTTGTTGCTTGCAGGTGCGGGCTGCCTCATCTGCTGGGGAATAGTAATATGTAAGTGGAGTGAAACATTGTGTAATCATCAGCAAACATTGGTACTTCTGACTAAATGGTGGAAGATAAATCATTGAGGAAATAACTGAAGATGATTGGATTTGGGCCACTGCTCTGAGGAGCAACTACAGTGCAATGTCCTGGGACTAGAATGATCGATTCGCAACACTCATAGCCAGCTTCCTTTGTGTGAACAGAGAAATCTGCCGAGAAATCATGAGAAATCAGCTCTTTGGTCCATGTTGAGACAAGGGCAGGGGTGGTTTGGAATGAATGATCCTGATGAATCCTAACATGGACATTCATACGTTGGATATTTCCGATTATGTACCACTGGACATTTTCCCTATGATGCCCATTGAATTACATTTTTCCAAGGCTCCTTGTTGCGAGATCTGGTCAAATTTTAGTTTAGCTTAGTTTAGTTTAGAGATACACTGTGAAAACAGGTCCTTCGGACCACTGAATACGCACGGACCAGCAATCATTCGTACACTAGTTCTATCTTACACATCAGGGATAATGTTTTTACGTAAGCCAATTAACCTACAAACCTGCACGTTTTTGAATGTGGGAGGAAACAGGAGCACCCGGAGAAAACCCACGCAGTCACAGAGAGAACCTTCTTGCCATAGAGGGAGTACAGAGAAGGTTCACCAAACTGATTCCTGGGATGTCAGGACTTTCATATGAAGAAAGACTGGATAGACTCGGCTTGTACTCGCTAGAATTTAGAAGATTGAGGGGGGATCTTATAGAAGCTTACAAAATTCTTAAGGGGTTGGACAGGCTAGATGCAGGAAGATTGTTCCTGATGTTGGGGAAGTCCAGAACAAGGGGTCACAGTTTAAGGATAAAGGGGAAATCTTTTAGGACCGAGGAAAACATTTTTCACACAGACAGTGGTGAATCTCTGGAATTCTCTGCCACAGAAGGTAGTTGAGGCCAGTTCATTGGCTATATTTAAGAGGGAGTTAGATGTGGACTTTGTGGCTAAAGGGATCAGGGGGTATGGAGAGAAGGCAGGTACAGGATACTGAGTTGGATGATCAGCCATGATCATATTGAATGGCGGTGCAGGCTCGAAGGGCCGAATGGCCTACTCCTGCACCTATTTTCTATGTTTCTATGTTTCTAGAATGTACAAACTCTGTACAGACAAGCACCCATAGTCAGTATCAAACCTGGATCTCTGGCTCTGTAAGGCAGCAACTCTACCGCTGCGCCACTGTGCCACCCCCAAATGCTGCTTTAATACCAAGGGCAGTTTTCCTCACTTCACCATGAGAAATCAGCTCTTTGGTCCATATTGGATATTTCTGATTAAGTACCACGATAGCATTGTTAATGAGAACTTCCATCACTTTGTTGATGATGAGCGTAGACTGATTGGGTGCCTTTTTGTGTCTCCGGGCAATTTTCCTTCTGCTGCCATTCTAGTTTTGCATTGAGGTGTGCAAAGTAAATGTGCCCCAACAATCTGTCTCCTAGTGAATTGTCAGTTTGCAATGACACACTCTTGGGAGGCAACTGCACAATAATTCCTCAAAGGACCACTTCTTTATTCAATAATCAAGCTATTCTGAATTGCTCCCAGTGCAAATAGTTTCCTTTTGAAATAAGGAGATCAAACATGTTCATGGTTTAGTTTAGTTTAGTTTAGAGAAACAGAACGGAAACAGGCCCTTCGGCCCACCGAGTCCATGCCAACCAGCGATCCCTGCACACTAACACTATCCTACACACACTCGGGACAATTTACATTTATAGCAAGCCAATTAACCTGGAAACCTGTACTTCTTTGGAGTGTGGGAGGAAACCGAAGATCTCGGAGAGAAACTACACAGGTCACGGGGAGAACGTACAAACTCCGTACAGACAGTAGTTGGGATTGAACCCGGGTCTCTGGCACTGCAAGCACTGTAAGGCAGCAGCTCTACCGCTGTGCCACCATGCCGCCCGGTATTCCATTGTTGGAAAGCATCAGCATTTCTGTGCTCCAATCTCCTTTCCAATTGTGTTCTTAATGTATCTATCTTCCAAGATCCGCTATTACCACTCCATTACATTTCACTCCTCCAATTTCAATGATTTCCGACACAATGGTTGGGTTGTTTATTCCTCCCTGCACCCTCAGCTCTCAATTGCAAGGGATGAGGTCTCTTCAGAACCAACACCTGGATCCCCCATATCTACACTCTTCATGTCACACCATCTCATCCCTGTCCGCTGTACTCCACAATACTTCATCTAAGGGCTGTGAACCCGATGCATCTAAATGTTGAGTTAACTTTCTCATTCCCGGATACCTGAATCTCAAACTAGAGTTCATCAATTCTGAGTTGAACTAGCAATTTTGAGCTGCTTTTCCTGGAACATTTAATATTTGGCTCCCATAGATCACTGTAGCCACAGGGCGGCACGGTGGCATAGCGGTAGACCTACTGCCTTACAGCGCCAGAAACCCGGATTCGATCCTGACTACGAGTGCTTGACTGTACGGAGTTTGTACGTTCTCCCCGTGAACTCGTGACCTTTCTCTGAGATCTTCAGCTTCCTCCCACACTCCAAAGATGTACTCGTTTGTAGGTTGATTGGCTTGGTATAAATGTGAAATTGTCCCTAGTGTGTATTGTTAAGCGGCCTTTTCACGGGGCGACTTGACGCAAGAGTTAACCGGAGTTTAACATCGTGGGAACCTCGTGCGATAACAGTACGGCATTCGTGGACCACCGTGGACCACCGTAGCGCTAACGGCAGGTCATCGTGTAACTTGGTCACTCGGGAGAAAATTCAAGAAAGTTTGAATTTCTCCAAGATTGACTTGTACACTTGTGGTTGAGTATTGCAACATTATATGAACGTAGTGGCCAGTGCAATATCCGTAATAACTCTTGCGGGTACCGTGGGAACTCCTGCGAACGGTGAACCCGGAAGCTGGACAGAAGGGACAGAAGGTGAGTAAAAATTATCTTCTGTGGGATTGAATTTAAAAAATAAATAAAAATAAAGATTTGCATCCGCATATGGACATCAACTTATTCATGAGTTATGTTAATGAGATTCAAGAAAATAACTATAATCTTTAAAAGGGACTTTAAAAGGGACTTTACTGAAAGGTTACGCATTTTTATGGTCCGTGAGAAATTTTTCACATGTACTTCTTTGAGAGATACAGGTCGGAGTCCTCGGGTCCAGGGGTCCGGAACGCTACCAATCAATGTTGTACAGAGACCCGTGTAAGGAATGAACTGCACATGCTGGTTTAAACCGAAGACAGACACAAAAAGCTGGAGTAACTCAGCGAGTCAAGCAGCATCTCTGGAGAAAAAAAGCTGATGTTTCGGGACGAGACACATCTTCAGACTCAATTCCGATTAGGCTGTCTGAAGAAGGGCTCCGATTCGAATCGTCACCTATTCTTTTTCTCCAGAGATGCTGCCTGACCCGCTGACTTACTCCAGCTTTTTATGTTTTTCTTCCCAGATCTGACTTACCTGCTGAGTTACACCAACATTTTGTGTCCTTCTGTGCGTATTAACCAGCATTAACCAGCGTCTGCAGTTCCTTTAGACATTACCTAACTTCAGATTTTAGAGATATAGCGCGTGGGAACTCCTGCGAACGGTAAACCCGGAAGCTGGACAGAGGGGACAGAAGATGAGTAAAAATATCGACAAGGGAACATGTGTCCTTCGAGGACGTCCCACCTAATTGTCATTGTTGGATAATCTTTTTAACAGGAACACTTGCAGAGATGGCTCCCAGAAAATCTCAAAGAAAGGGGGTAAAGCGTGTCAGAGATGTTTTTGCCATGTTGCGCTATTCAGTTTCTATATTGTTTCAGTTTCTATATCTATATTGTTGCTCTATTCAGTTTCCCAGGGGGTTGGGACGGGACTGGAGTTGGGAGGGAAAGGTGGGGGAGTCGAGGGAGAGGAGGGGGAGACAGATGGGGGTGTCTTCATTTACTGGCAGCGGGTGTCTGTCACTGAAACAGGCAGGTGAGATTTCACATCCACCTTGTGCGTGCCTCTCTCTCTCTCTCTCCCTCCCTCTTACACAGGCTGAGAGACTCTGCCTCTGTGAGTGTACGTATCTTTCTCCCCCTCTCCCACACACAGTAAGACCGAGGTACTGTGCTCAGTCTATCTGTGTCTCCCACATACACAGTAAAATATGTCTCCAAATGAGCCAATTCAACCAAGGGAGGATATATATAGTGTGTGAAAAAAAAAGATACATCATTTGTGTCACGTGTAGTTCACGATGTTCATTCAAGATTTAACGCGAAAGCTCGGGAAACGGACAAGTCACTCGCACAAATAACAGAAATGCCGAGTACCGTGGGAACTCTTTATCTACCCCCGTTATATCGTGCAAGACTCGTGCTGGACCACGACCTCTTCACTCTGGTGACATCTTGCGTCAACTCGCCCCGTGAAAAGGCCCCATTAATGTGCGGGGATCTGTGGTCAGTGCAGACTCGGTGGGCCGAAGGGCCCGTTTCCGTGCTATTTCTCTGAACTAAAACTAAACTAAACTCTCGGTACATTCAGCACACATAGGTTCATAAGTTATAGGAGCAGAATTGGGCCCATCAAATCTACTCCACCATTCAATCATGGCTGATCTATCTTTCCCTCTCAACCCCATTCTCCTGCCTTGTCTCCATAACCCTTCATACCCGTACTAATCTAGCACCTATCTATCTCTGCCTTAGAAATACCCAATGACGGCCTCCACAGCCTTCTGTGGCAATGAATTCCACAGATTCCAGAAAAAATTGCACTACTACGACTGTATGTACGTAAATATATTTATTTATTGCTCATATTCTATGTCGCTCTTCTAGGGAGATGCTAACTGCATTTTGTTGTCTCTGTACTGTACACTGCACAATGACAATAAAGTTAGAATCTGAATCTGAATCTGAATCTGAATTATCTTTTTAATTTGCCTTGTTTAAATTTTTCAATTGTCATTTCATTTAAATTTTCAGTACATTTTTACATTTTTGTTACATTTTTGCTCCATATGTTAATTTAGTGCAAGCACCTTGAAGGTACAAATAAAATGAGTAATAGAGACAAAGTATTGGAGTAACTCAACGGGTCAGGCAGCATCTCTGGAGCATCTCTGGTGATGTTTTGGGTCGGGTCCCATCCTTAGTTTGTGTCTATCGTTAATTTATTCTATTCCTCCAGCAGTGTAAACTGGTGACGTTTTCTAATCTCAATCCAGGGGATACACAAAGTGAATTCTATTCACTCGCTCAATTCCTTGTGCCAATGGCATAAAATAAACCCTGATTACATTAAAGTATAACGTAACATGACATTATCAACTTCTTTAGCATTGTAACATTATAATGCCAGCTGTGCAGTGAATAAAAATATTAATTATAATTAAAACCAATAAGGTCATGCACTTATTCTAGTTTTAATCACATTGTAAAACAATAATGGAATTCCTATATTCTTGGCCAGTGCACCACAAAAATGGTTTTCCAGTGAGAGGGAGTTGGGGAGTGGGCGATTAGATGCAGATGTGTGGGCTTCAGAGAGAGGGCAATGGGAGAGGAGGCATGTGGGGCAAGGGGATAAGGGGAGTGGGATTCATGAGAGGGGATCATGAGAGAGGTGGTCACAAGAGAGGGAGCACAAGAGAAGGTGAAACTATTAAGGGGGAGTGGTGAATCTCTGGAATTCTCTGCCACAGAGGGTAGTTGAGGCCAGTTCATTGGCTATATTTAAGAGGGAGTTAGATGTGGCCCTTGTGGCTAAGGGGATCAGAGGGTATGGAGAGAAGGCAGGTTTTGGATACTGAGTTGGATGATCAGCCATGATAATATTGAATGGCGGTGCAGGCTCGAAGGGCCGAATGGCCTACTCCTGCACCTATTTTACTTCGGAGTCACGTGAGTGACTACGTGAAGAACCGTCCAGCACGCATGCGCGACATGAGCGTTCACGCAGATGCAACAGCGACGAACGGGAGTACGGGCGCTCCCGCTACAAGCCTGAAAGAACGGACCGTTAGGTAAGTACTTACCCACAGGTTCAAACTCACAACTTTGCTCCTCTTTGTTGCTCCAGGGGAAATTGGAGAGAGCAAAGCAGCACAGAGGGAAGCGGCCCCCGTTCGACTCAAGGGAAGGAGCGTTCCGTCAGTGGAAGGGGGAGAGGCGGCACCTGGACCGCACACGCTGCGGTCCACAGTCACGGGTACCGAGCCGATGCCCAGTCCGCTAACAGTGGTCTGACCAACAGCAGCGGACTGGAGGGAAACTCAAAAACCGGCCAGTAATCCCTGCATACTCCCGACAAGGAGATTCGCCGCCCGCAGGCACCCTCTAGAGCAAAGTCAGAACCAAACCTCAGGCTGGAGACAGACACGGAAGATGGAACCGGCACTTCAAACTACCGCCCGAGAGCAAGTAAGTGTCTGTTCTCCAAGCAAGATGAACACACCACTAAACAACAGTGAAGACAGATAAGTATGGTTCCTACCATCACATAAAAGGTGAAGGGTTTGTACTAACGGGGGGGGGGGGGGATCACACCTGGGTTGGAAGCATGAAGATCTATCACACTTGATAGTTATATACGAAAAATATTCAAGGATAAAAATTGAATTAAGAAACTTGCCACCAGTTCAGCATGCACCCCAAAGGGGTCTACCCTCCCACTAAAAAAGAACATGAGCTAACTGGAGAAGATATACAAAGGGGTCATAAAGAAGTCTAATATGATCCTTTGGTACCAAAAAACCCAATGATGGTGAATGTCGCACCATCATTGACTTAACCACTTGAGTATTTTCACCAGGTATACACACTTTATGGAAACTTGTAACTGCTAACCGTGGATTTCCTAGGATACTTTATGGTAGACATCGACTTAAAAGATGCACACGATTCAGTACCCATTCATAAAAGATTTTCGGAGATACCACAATTTACCTGGATGGGGTAACGTCATGGCATGTCTCTATGATATTAACGACAGACAAATCCATGGAAATAGCTAAATCAGCAGCATTAGCTACTAAAACTTATTTAGCCTGGGCTCTGTCATACAATCCAGATAAATCTACGTTGACATCATCCACAACTATGGACTATCTGGTATTCAATTAACTCTATCCACTCATCTATAACATTGACATAAGGAGAGTCAGCGTATGGCACAACCTGTAACAATTAATGGTAGCAATCAACCAACCATTCAACAAAGTGGCTAGAGTAATTGGGAATTAGTAGCAGCATTACCAGCTACTTAACTTGAACCTTTCCATTAGAGCTAAGGTGCTAGTGTTTAAACAAAATAACCCATACCCAGAACATGGTGACAGATGGACTAATCTGGAGTCGTCATCACTATAGACACTGGGCATAAAACCTAGTTGGAATTATTGAGTACGTTCTATGGGTAAAAGCATATTTTTCAGTAGTGCACCATTTTGCATGTTCGTTTATAAATTAACAACATCACAGTGGTGGCATATACCAAACCACTTGGGCGGATTAAAATCGATATCATGTGACCATTTATTTAACAATTGGTAACCGTATGTCGTCAAACATATTTGACTATCAGCAACTTACCTACCAGGTGAGCTAAATACTGTAAACAGACATATTAAACCAAAGTATTTGCTGAAAATACAAAGCAATATGGAACACCAGATATCGATTTCCTTGTATTCCAATTGAATCACCACGTACCGATGTATGTCGCATGAAACCAGACCTTGAGGCAGCGGCAATGGATACATTCCCGCTGAACTGGGGGGGGGAATCTAATCTCTATGTTCTCCACTTTTCTACCTCATCAGTCAGGTACTACGGCCACATCAGTTGGGTACTACGCAAAATACAGATGGATTCTGCTTCAGGTATTTTTATAGTACCCGACTAAACCCACAGTCATGGTTCCCAGTGGTTCTCGACATGGTCATTAAAACCCTAATGATTTTCTTAGTAGCCCAGACTTATCAACTCACCCAGTTTCAGGCATAAGCCACCCATGCCACGATAAATTAAACTACTGGGTTTGTAGATTTGAAAAGACCACTGCTGGGCCTGGGTTGCAGAATTGGGAAGACCACTGCTGGGCCTGGATTGTCAGACAGCACTATCGACACGATGACAG
The DNA here is from genome assembly GCF_010909765.2 of Amblyraja radiata. NCBI lineage: Eukaryota > Metazoa > Chordata > Chondrichthyes > Rajiformes > Rajidae > Amblyraja > Amblyraja radiata. Next base: position 96,918,493 of record NC_045960.1, read on the forward strand.
CATCCCATCGCATATCCACAAGGGAACATACTTGGTGAACATCAAGAAGTGGGAAGATACTGTTCAAATACAGGAACTACATATTCAACTACAACAAAACCTGTACTGGAGTTCCTGGCAGGTCTTCACCACAATGAAGGACTCAGCTACTGCATCATAAATACAGCCAGAAGTTCTCTGTCAGCCTACTGAACTCAGGCACCAGGACAACAAGCCATAGGGTACCACCCACTGGTGATCAAATTCAGGAGAGGCATATTCAACTCTAATCCCCAGACCTAGGTACACCCAAATCTGGGATGTCAGTGTGGTTCTGACGTACCTTAGGGGATGGTCACCAGCCAGGTCCCTCACCCTGGAACAGCTAACCCTGAAGACAGTCATGCTGATGGCCTTGTCTCGGCACAAAGAGTCCAGTTCCTCCATCTACCACGATTGGACAATATGGTTATAACACCAGACCGTGTCACATTTACCATTCAGGGGCTGGTCAAACAGAGCAGACCAGGAACATCAGGTCCAGTCATGGAATTCCGGGCACACCCACCTGAACCACGGTTATGTGTCATGACCCACTTATTGAATTACATCGACACAATAAGAAATCCCCGAGGGAGAGAAAAAGCCTTATGGGTCAGCCACAAAAAACCTCATGGTCGGGTGACGAGCCAAACTATCCCAAGTGGCTCAAGCAGGTACTGGGAGTTGCTGGAGTAAATACTAACGTGTATAAATCTTACTCCACCAGGGCAGCATCCACATCGGTGACTAAGAGGATGGACGTGCCTATGGACCACATCCTGGCTACAGCGGGGTGGTCTAGGGAGAAAACGTTCCAAACTTTTATAACAAGCCGCTGGCAGAACCTGTATCGTTTGCAGAAAAAGTATTAGAATCTGCAAATATATAATTTAAGCCCGGGGGAGCATTTTGGTCTTGTTATTGTTAATAACACCATTATTGTTTTACAAACAGATTCATGGTTGATTACGATAACATACTTCCTCCCTCGAATGACTTCGGCAGCGAGTGAAGTATGAACTGTTACACGGTTTGAAATCACAGAGCTTTAAAATCTTCACGTAGTCACTCACGTGACTCCGAAGTAAAATAGTAAGAATAAACGAGCTTACCAGTTTGAAGTTTGATCTGTATTTTATGAGGAATTACGATGAGGGATTACGTGCCCTCCGCTCCCACCCTCAATTATAGAGATCAACTGGTATTTTTAGTTCTCCTTTTCTTTACTATGTTTATTTCAATTATTGTGTTTCCTGTGATTCCACACCGCTGCTTTGAAGTATGTCGCGCATGCGTGCTGGACGGGTTCTTCACGTAATCCCTCATCGTAACTCCTCATAAAATACAGATCAAACTTCAAACTGGTAAGTTCTCATTTAATCTTACTATTTTCTATGTTTCTATGTTTCTATGCTTCTATGGAAATTGTGAATAGAGAATGTTGGCATTGGGTGGAGTGACAGGGGTAGGGTCATGAAGAAGGGGAGTGCGGATGGCAGACAGGGGAATGAGGGTGGAGACGGAGGGGTAATGGGGGAAACTCAGCATCCTCAACATATGCATGGCCCTCATACTGGATCTAAGACCCAATGTGGCCACCTTTAGCCTTAGTCGTATTACTTGTGAGGCCGGATGCTGGTCCCTATTGGATGCCCAGGGCCATATAAATATTAACCCATGCAATATAATTGGAATCATTCCATGTGATATTCTGTTGAAATTGAATGACAGTCCACACAAATTCGTGCTCCAGCATCATTCAAATTCCAGGCAAACTTTACTATGTCATCACCATCATTGCTCTGCACAGTGCAATGTTTTGTCTACATCTAACGTATGTGGACTATATGAGAAACATACATTATGCTCCTGCTGCCAGATCCTGTAAGTAGTTGTATATGTGCATGGCATCAAGCTGATATTATCCAAGTATAGAGCTGTTCCAGCCATATCTACTGGTTGGCTGCACAACACAGAATGGCAGTGTGTGATGATCTTAGTGCCTTTGTTCCTGTTCTCCAGTGCGCTCTGAGGAGGACTGGCTTAATTCCATTTATCTTTACCTCCTCTAAACTCATCTACTGCATTTACATCTCCTGATGTGGCCTCCTTTACATCGGCGAGACTATGCGTAGACTAGGCAACCATTTCGTCAAACACATGTGCTTGGTCTGCCAAGGGATGCTGGATCTGCTGGTTGCTAACAATTTCAATTCCCCTTCTCATCCCCATACTGATCTTTCTGTCTTGGGCCTCCTCCATTGCCAGAGTGAGCACCCATTTATCCCTTTCTCCTTCCCCCCTGACCCCTTCCACCTATATTCCTATAATCAGTCTGAAGAAGGACCCAAATCCAAAATGTCACCCATCCACGTTGCCCAGAGATGCAGCCTTTTATGCCCCTGTCCCACTTAGGAAACCTGAACGGAAACCTCTGGTGACTTTGCGCCCCACCCAAGGTTTCCGTGCGGTTCCCGGAGGTTGCAGGTGGTTGCCGGAGGTTGCAGGTAGTGGAAGCAGGTAGGGAGACTGACAAAAACCTCCGGGAACCCGTGGGAACCGCACGGAAACCTTGGGTGGGGCACAAAGTCTCCAGAGGTTTCCGTTCAGGTTTCCTACAGTAAGTGGGACAGGGGCATAACTTACTGATTACTCCAGCACCTTGCATCTTTTTTTGTAAATCTGCATCTGCCGTTTCTTATTTTCCACCAACATTCCTTCCTTTGGCTTCACATTTCATGCTACTTCTATCCTTATCTCCCTAACTCACACTTTTTGTCTTTCCTTGTCAGGACCTTTGCCCAAATACATGCCAATCATAATGCCCCCCACCCCTATATCCACCTATCACTTGCCAGACTTTGTCCTGCCCCCACCCCTGTTCCAGCTTTCTCCCGCACTATTAAAATGTCCTTGAAGAAGGGACCCGACTCGAAAGGTCACCTATCCATGCTCTCCAGAAATGTTGCCTGACCCACTGAGTTACTCCAGCACTTTGTGTCTTTTTTTTATTACAAATTCCTTGGCTGGCTAAAGTTGGGATTCAGGTCACAAACAGTGCATCTGGCAGGAAGCTAAACCTCTGGGAGGATCTGTCCAGTGATGAATTAATTTGAAATTTGTCATGTTGGGCCCATCTGATCGAGGGAAGTATTTGCTAAACTTTGCCACTGAAACAATCCCCCAAGCCACCTCCGGAAAAGTTTAAGCACAAACTATTCAATAGACAATAGACAATAGGTGTAGGAGTAGGCCATTCGGCCCTTCGAGCCAGCACCGCCATTCAATGTGACCATGGCTGATCATCCCCAATCAGTACCCCGTTCCTGCCTTCTCTCCATATCCTCTGACTCCGCTATCTTCAAGGGGATGAAGTGAGCTGTGAAGAATGAGAGCTTAAAAGTTGTAAAATGGGGCCAGGGCAGTTGGTGCTGTGCAAGCAATAGTCGAGTATTTAGAAGCAGATACCAATTCAATGCATTTCACTCCTCAATGTTCATCAGGGAATGGCTCACAGTTTGCCACCGAAATAATGATGCATTCACTGTTCAATGCTGCATTATTGAAATTGACCGATATCTCACGGTTATAAAGAGCTGCGAATCGCCTCCTTTCTGGATGATGTTCACTGTTCTGCTGTTACAGCTCTCTTTGTTGGTTGTGAAAAACAATCCCATGCTTGCACATGAATTGCTTTTTATATGCAGCCCGGAAAGATTAGGCATGGACGTATTTAATGCAGATGTGTATTCCTGCAAGGAGATGCGTATTACGGGTGGCACGGTGGCACAGCGGTGAGTTGCTGCCTTACAGTGCCAGAGACCCAGGTTCAATCCTGACTACGGCCCAGTCTGTACGGAGTTTGTGCGTTCTCCTGGTGACCGCTTGAGTTTCACTGGGTGCGCCGGTTTCCTCCCACATTCCAAAGACAACAGGTTTGTAGGTTGACAAAAAAGCTGGACAAACCCAGCGGGTGAGGCAGCATCTATGGAGTGAAGGAATAGGCGACATTTCGGGTCAGGACCCTTCTTCAGACTGAGGGTTAATTGGCTTCGGTAAAACATGTAAATTATCCCTAGTGTGTAGGATAGAGTTAGTGTACGGGGAACGCTGTTCGGCGCTGACTCGTTGGGCCGAAGAATCTAGTTGCGTGCTGTATCACTAAACTAATCTAAGCTGAACTACACAACACATAGCCTAGGTGTCTCGGAATGAGAACAATTGAAATAGTGGAGTCTCAATCCAAAACATTTGTTAACTACGGATTTTTTTAAACGTATGTTTTTCATCTATTCCTTTCTAACTCGTTATCTGGGAAGATAATTCCATCCAATGTTAAATGTAAGTTGTTGTTGAAGATAGTCATTGTTTGGCACTTGCGAGGGAAGGAAAAGACTTGCCACTAACCACACCTGAATGTGTGTGCAGCAGTGTGTTAACTGGAACCAGGGTCCACCTGAATGGTAAGTTAGTTTCTGTTATGTTTCTTCAACAGCCCAGAAGTGATTCAGCTGAATCATTCCCTGGATGGGAAGGGATATATTGGCAATTCAGAATGGTATGTGACTGAAAGGGGAACCTGTAGGCGGTGGTGTCCCCAAGGGCCTGCTGTCTTATTTTTCTATTTCATGTTGGACACAGTATTGCCAGATACTGATGAAGAAATCTTAGTAAGCAGCTGTTGTGCATTTTGTAGATGGTACATGTTCCACCAATAGTGGAAGGATTGAATGTTTACAGAGGTGGAAGGGATCCCTTTCAAGACTGCTCCACCGATAAGTGTTGAGTTGCTTGAAAGTTGTATGTGAAGCAGGCACATCAGGAGAATTCCATCATGTTCTTACCTTGTGCGTAGAAAATGGTGGGAAGGCTTTGGTGGTGGGTCCTTCACTAGAAGGACATCCAGCTTCTGACCTGATGTTGTGATGGTAGATTTGACTTGGCTGCTCTAGTTGAGTTTCTAGTCCATGGTGTCCCTATTATATTATTGTACAGACATGAGGATGAGGGGGTGATCTTATAGAGGTGTACAAAACCATGAGAGGAATAGATCAGGTAGATGCACAGAGCCTCATGCCCAGAGTAGAGGGACCATGAACCAGAGGACTGAGTTAAGGTGAAGGAGAAAAGATTTAAAAGGAATCTGAGGGATTACATTTTCACACAAAAGGTGTATGGAACGGGCTGCCAGAGGAAGTAGTTGAGTCAGGGATTATTGCAACATTTACAGTGCCCTCCATAATATTTGGGACAAAAGACCCATCATTTATTTATTTGCCTCTGTACTCCACAATTTAAGATTTGTAATAGAAAAAATCAAGTGATTAAAGTGCACATTGTCAGATTTTAATAAAGGCAATTTTTATATATTTTGGTTTCACAATGTTGAAATTACAACAGTGTTTATACATAGTCCCCCCATTTCAGGGCGCCATAATATTTGGGACACAGCAATGTCATGTAAATGAAAGTAGTCATGTTTAGTATTTTGTTGCATATCCTTTGCATGTAATGACTGCTTGAAGTCTGCGATTCATGGACATCATCAGTTGCTGAAATGAATGAAACTTTACTGTCACATGTGACAAGTCACAGTGATATTCTTTGTTTTGCATACTCCAGGTATGCAAAGAGTCGCCATATAAAGGGCGCCGACGAAGTTACAACGTATCCCAAATTCATTGTAAGGCCATTGTTTAAAAAAGTGCTTGTCCAAATACTGAATAATAATCTAATTTAACTGGTGAGCAACTGTCCATTTTTTTTCTCACTGGAAAAGGCTTTGTTTGGAGGATTGAACAATTTTTCAATTGTTGAAAAGGTCAACAATTGACCGGAAGGTCCTCCATCCTCCATTGTTCTCCCCGCCCCATCTCCCCCAGGGCGGTTTCCCCACACTGGCTCTTCCTTTGTTCTTGGTGGCACATCCGCCCTCTGGTACCCACATAGCCCGACCTTGACCGCCAGGCCAACCTCGACCATCGGCATTCTCAACGTCCATCAACCTTGACTGCCAACCTCGACCACTTGCACCCTTAACGACTGCCGACCTTGACCACCAGCACCCCTCATCGACCGCCGACCTCGACAGCCGGCACCCTCAACGACCTGTACCCAGTTTCCTTGCCTTGCGATCATTCCACACGGCCACTGCTGATCTCAAGGCAGTTTGGTGTGCCTTGCTTCATTAGTGAGGTCACCCATGCCTCATACATCCTGAAGTTGCAAAGGCACTAGAGAGATGCAAGCCCTTCTCTCTATGCAAACAAGCTCCTTCAGCTCCCTGCATGTCAGCAGCATTAGAATGATAGAGTGGAACAGTTTACTAGGCTGCTAATTTCCCCAGGGAGCATGAAACCTTTCACTTCACCCACAATGTTGTTTGTGTCTGTGCACACATTAAGGTGACATATCTAAGTAGTAAGGTCTCTTACAGCCAAATTATCCAGCTAGGACCATTTAGCAATGAACTATCAGTTTTCCTTGGTTGAAGCACTGCCTTTTCTACCTCAATCTTCTGAACAATGCCTTTTCCAGTGGGAAAGAAAATGGACAGATGCTTCCCAGCAACATCTTGTTAAATTAGATTATTATTCAGCATCTGGACTAGAACTTATTTAAATGACAGTCTTTCAATGAATTTCCCATTCCTTGGATTCAAATTGCTCCATGGATCATTCTGAGGTTGCCTCCCCAAACTATTTCACCTCTTAGTTATCTGCCTTTTTGACCATGTTTTTAGTCCGATGTCCTAATAGAGTCAGTCATAGAGTTTTTCAGGTGACTGCCAGTGACTGTCAAGTCGTAGCAGGTCGCTGAAAAACAGCGACTGGAACGGCGACTGTCAGAGTGGAACACACATACACACACACACACACACACACACACACACACACACACACACACACACACACACACACACACACACACACACACACACACACACACACACACACACACACACACTAACATTAACATTACCAGTTCGTCATCATTGGTTCTGAAACCTACTGTTTATGTTTTTTCCCCCAATGAGCCAATGAAATTCACTGGTCAGCACCGGAGAGAACCTGTGACAACCTACGACCTCCTGGCGACCCATAACACTGCACCTACGGCATGAGAATTCTCGCTACTCCCCATGGCGGCTTCATTCTAACATTCAACTAAGTGGGACAGGCCCACATGTCTCATAGAAACATATGAAACATATAAAATTCTTAAGGGATTGGACAGGTTAGATGCGGGAATAATGTTCCCGATGTTGGAGAAATCTAGAACCAGGGGTCACAGTTTAAGAATAAGGGGTAGGCCATTGAGGACTGAGATGAGGAAACACTTTTTCACCCAGAGAGTTGTGAATCTGTGAAATTCTCTGCCACAGAAGGCAGTGGAGGCCAATTCACTGGATGTGTTCAAGAGAGAGTTAGGGCTAACGGAATCAAGGGATATGGGGAAAAGGCAGGAACGGGGTACTGATTTTGCATGATCAGCCATGATCACATTGAATGGCGGTGCTGGCTCGATGGGCCGAATGGCCTACTCCTGCACCTATTTTCTATGTTTCTCTGTTTCTATGTCCTCCTGATCTCGATTCCCCTAATCTGGGCAAGAGACTCTGTGCGTCTACCCGATCTATTCCTCTCATGATTTTATACAGTCAAGTGAAGACAGGTGTCAAACAAGCCTGAGTCATTGTCCCAGCAATTTCCTCAATCATTTTCTCGCAGCAACGTTAGATCTCACCTCCATCAAGCTTCCTGCAGGAGTGGAACTAATCTACAGAGGTAATGGGAAACTGTTCAACGTACCGTGACTTCTCTCCAGAGACATGGTCATTCGAAACTCAGCGGTCCTACTACTGCATGCAAGTAACACTTGCACTTGTGTATACTCCAAGTCTGGGGTCCAAGATACTGAAAGGTTGAACTACTCACATGTAGCTTTACAATGCACCAAGATTGCCGTGTTTCTTCAATTCTGCTGGCTCAAGCATCCCCTGACATAATGGACTTCCATTGGAGACTGACTAAACCTTCCACTGTCAAGGCTTGAAATTGTGGAACTCCTTTCCCAGCTCTCTATCTATTTAACTCTAACTTTATTCCTCAGACTCACTTTAATGCCATCTCTGTAACCAAGTTTCCGGTAAACTTGCCTAATGTGTCAAATGTCGTTTGCCTCTGCCCCTGTGAAGTAGTTTGTGAAGTTTCGGTATGGTGGAGGCGTTACATAGTATCAAGTTGTTGTTGCACTTGTCTGAACAATATTGTCAGCATGCTGGGTTTTCTGAACATTGGAGTAGTAACATTATGTTTTGGTTGAACTCACATTTGCCGTGGGCCAGGTCCCTGTGCTTTCAAGATTTTTCACTGCATCTCGGCACACATGACAATAATCTTAAACCTAAACCTAAATCTTTCTTGACAGTTCCAGGTCTGAGTCTTGTCTGAACAAGGGAATCTTGATGAAGGGTCCTAACCTGAAACGTCACCTATTATTTTTCTCCAGAGATGCTGCATGACCCGCTGAGTTACTCCAGCACTTTGTGTCTATCGATGGGAGTGTTAACATTGTGTGTTCACTGAATCAGCAGCACTATCCATAGCTAGTCTAGACTCTGCAGCCTGCCTGACAGTGACTGGATTAATTTGCACTTTCCATACATTTTGTTGTGTGTGTATTGTCTTGCCAAATCTCATTAGCAGCAGTACGAAGTATGCTGACTGTCCCAGATCGGTGCAAATAGACGTGACCCTTTTATATTTGCATAAATTTACTTGTTTCGATTTGTCAGCGAGTCAATACTATCAAGACATCTGCCTGTAATCAGTTATCTCTGTCAGTGAAATCTGATGAGAAATTGTCATATGGTCAATGGACAACTTTGGCAATGTTTGAATTTCTTGTCTCGTTTTTACAATGGCTGGATTGCCTAAAACATGACATTGGTTAATTACATCAATATCATTAATGGTGACAACAAATACCTGTGTGCATCAATAACTTTGAGGCCTGCTTCTGCCAATGTTGAGCCTCGTTATGGCTGTGTAGCTCAATGCTAGAAGTATAGTTATATGATGCTGCGTAATAACTTTATTTCATGCTACGTAGTTTTATTTTGTATTGCAGGCCCTTTTCCTCACTGGAGTGAGGGACCAGATGAAGAGGTGTCCCAACCCAAAATGTTGTCTGTCCATTTCCATGCCCAGATGCTGCTTGACTTACTGAGTTCATCCAGCAGCTTGCTTTTTAACCCTATTCTTCACTTCTTGTACCTCATGATTAGAGCCAGGATTTTGCCATGAATGCCATGTGCCTTTAAAAAAAAGAATTTCACCAGGATAATGCTTTTTTCTGTCAAAATCAGCCTTTTTTTGCTGTTTTGCTAAAAGGTTGTGCTATTTTCTCTAGTTGTACTGTGATCACAATGACGTTTTCTATGTTAACACGTTAATATTAATGTTATTATTAACGTGTTAACATAGTATAACTTACAAGAAAACTTCCACCACCGGGTCGAAACCTGGGGTGCCACCGTCGGTCGTTCATTCGTTCGTGCTGCTGCCCACTGGTTCAGTTTTCTCTAAGATCTATTTAAGAAAGAACTGCAGATGCTGGAAAAATCGAAGGTAGACAAAAAATGCTGGAGAAACTCAGCGGGTGAGGCTCAGTGGAAAGAAGGAATAGGCGATGTTTCGGGTCAAGACCCTTCTTCAGACTGATGTGGGGGGGTGGGGGGAAGAAAGGAAGAGGCAGAGACAGGAGGACTGGAAGGAGAGCTGGGAAGGGGAGGGGGAGGGGGGGGGGAGGGGGGGGGAGGAGGGAGAAGCCAAGGGCTATCTAAAATTAGAGAAGTCAATGTTGGGGTGTAGACCACCCAAGCAAAATACCCAAGCTTGTCTCCTCACTACATTTACTGCTGGCTCCAGTCGCAAATCTAAGTTTTCGAGTGATCAGTGCAAGGCATTCATTGATGCTGGAATTCCACTGTGGAAATTGGAAAACAAATCTCTCAGAGATTTTTTAGAGAAATACACAGAGGAACATAAACCAAGCAAGTCATCATTATGGAAAAATTATGTTGACAGCAACTTCAACATTGTTGTGCAGAAAATTAGAGATAAATTTGCAAGCAACAAAATATGAATCTCAATAGATGAAACAACCGATGCTGTGGGGAGATATGTTGCCAATGTGGTCATTGGTACACTGGCCATCAAAGGAGTATTTGTTGACATCGCAAGTATTGGAGAAGTCAAACAGCTCAACTATTGCTCAGTTGTTTACATCTTCACTTGCTGTACTTTGGCCAGAAGGTAAAAAACATGAGAATGTTATTCTGTTTGTGAATTAAAGTTTTATTGCCCAAAATGTTGCATTTGACTTGCTTAGCTCAAGGACTTCATAGAATTGCCAAGCACAGATGTAGCTTGTTTCCAAATGTCAATCGCCTAGTTTCCAATGTCAAGAAAATCTTCCTCAAAGTACCGTCACGTGTGCAGTTGTTCAAGGAAATGGCTCCCGAGTTTCCACTACATGGTACATGGCTCTCTGCTGTACTCAACTATTTTGAAAAGATAAAAGAAATCGTCAACTATTTTGCAGAAGAAGAATCTGCAGTCAGGATCGTCAGTGAAATCATGCAGAAAAAGTCCCTCCACCGCAATCGTGTGTTTATTGCATCCAATTTTGCAAACTTCCCACAAGCTATCACTTCCCTTGAGAAATGTGGTGAAACATTAGTGAATAACTTGCAAGTTGTCAACAAAGTAATTCGATATTCATAAAGTTCTTGGCGATATAGGTAAAGACATACAAGAAAAATGTGAGAGTGATTTTCGCTAACAAAGATCTTGAAGAAATACAAAACATAGCTAAAGTTCGCAAAGGTAGTTGTAATGCACAAGATATCGACATGAATATAGAGTCTGTAGCTTGTTTCGGGTGTGCACCAGTGACCTCAAGGCACTTGGGAGAAACAAAGCAACAAAGCCGCTGCAAAATGCTCCAAATTCACTGGAAGAATAAGTAAACCAGCATCAGCCTTCTCTCCCATGCAATCATCTCCAGTTAGCGTGGTGAAGGGCTTGTTTCCATGCTGTATCGCTGCGTCATTCTGCTTATCACACAAAACTAGGGTGGTAACAAATCATCCTTAATCCTGAGAAGAACATGTGTAGGCAGGAACTACAGATGCTGGTTTATATCAAAGATTGACACAAAATGCTGGAGTAACGAATCGCCACTGAACCCAAAGATTCCTCTCTTCAATATATCCACACCTGATGAGCATTACAGAGGGGTCTGCCTAATAGATGCTGCATGTAAAGTCATCGCACACACCCATCTCAACAGCCTACACCCAGTGGCTTAAGAGCTACACCCAGACTAGCAATATGGTTTCAGTATATTAAGAGAAAGGGTGGACATGATCTTCACCCTTCAAATTTTTTTAAAATTATTTATTTATTTTTAAATTTTTTTATTAGAAGTACAATAAGTTACAGTAATACACACCACAAATATCTTATTACATTTGTTGCACCCCTTCATTTTTTGAGCTTTAAGAAAGATAGAAATAAAAGAAGTAAGGAAAGTGAGAAAGAGCCGTGAAAGTGCAGGAAAGTGTTGGAAAAAGAGAGCCCATTAGAGAGAGAGTTAGAGAAGAAAGTTAAGAAATAGACCTTAGAAAAGAAGGAAAGAAAGAGAAACAATCGCTCTATGATAAAAAAACTCTGCAAAAAGGGATATACCAACCATATTTTTCATCCCCCATTACCAGATCCTGGCACCATTTATTTTTTTAATTACTATTGCACCTTATGCTTCTAGTAAGCTCATAAATGCAGACCACGTCTTTTGGAAGAGGTCTGCTTTGCCTGCGAGGAGGAGTCTCATATCTTCCAGGTGTAATGTTTCGAACATGTTTGAAATCCACATTTTTATTGTTGGTATAGAAGCGTTTTTCCAGAATTTGAGTATAAGCTTTTTTCCCGTTATTAGCCCGTAATTAAATAAATTATTTTGAAACACGTTTAGTTCAGGGCTACCTTCCGTTATTCCAAAAATAATCCATTCTGCTTTTGGTATCAGTTTTATTTTAAATAGTTTTGTGAAAATTTCAAATATTTCGTTCCAGAATTTTTGGATTTTTATACAAAAAACAAAAGACTGCGCTATGGTAGCTATGGTAGCTTCTTGAGACTGACATTTATCACAAATGGGTGAGACGTTAGGGAAAAGTTTATTTATTTTGGTTTTTGAATAGTATAGTCTATGTAATGTTTTGAATTGAATTAATGTATGTCTTACGTTGATCGAGCATTTATGCACATAGAGTAAGTGTTTATCCCAGCTCTCTTTTGAAATTTTTATAGCTAGTTCTTGTTCCCAGTCTCTTCTAATACCGTCAGTTGTAGGTATTTCTATATTTAAAATAGTGTTATATAAGTATGATATTAGGTTTGCTGATTCGGCCTTTGTCTTCATTGCTTCGTCCAGTAAGTCTGGAGGCATGTTATGATAGTCTTTTGTGTATTTTTTCAGATAGTCACACATTTGAAGATATTTAAAATATTGATTATTTCTCAAATTATATTTCAGTTGTAATTGTTGAAATGATAATAATTTTCCAAATCCATATAAGTCTCCGAGCATTTTGATTCCTATTCTTTCCCATTGTGTAAATAAATTATCCATAGTAGAAGGTTTAAACGACGGATTATTGACTATTGGCGATAAAAGAGATAGATTTCTTAATTTTAGATTCTGTTTTATTTGTTTCCAAGTTCTAATTGTGCTATGTATAATTGGATATTTATTGTAATTTTTGTTATTCAGATTCATTGGTGAGAGGAGAGTCGCTCCTATATTGCACGGAGAGCAGTCCTCTCTCTCCATTACAATCCAGTCCACCTGCTGGGCAGAGTTGTCCAGCAGGTGAATCATATTTTTAATATTTACTGCCCAATTATAGTACATAAAGTTAGGGAGTGCTAGACCACCCAGCTCTTTGGGTTTACTCAGGTGTGTTCTTTGTATTCTGTGGGATTTATAGACCCATATAAAATTTGTAATGTCTGAGTCCAGTTTTTTGAAAAACTTTTTTGGAAGATATATAGGGATTGATTGAAATAGATATAGGATTTGTGGTAGAAAGATCATTTTTATAGCATTTATTTGACCTATTAAAGACATCTGGAGCGTTTTCCAGAATTTAATTTGAGTATTTAGTTTCTTAAGTAAGGGACTATAATTGGCATTAAACATAGCATGATAGTTTCTAGTAATTTCAATTCCCAAATATTTAAATTTTTCTGTGGCTATTTTAAAGGGGAATTTTAAGAGATGTGTTGAGTCTTTCGGTTTTATGGACATAATTTCACTTTTGTTCCAATTTATTCTGTATCTTGAGAAAGATCCAAAGTCCTCAATTAGATTTAGTATGTTTGGTATACTAATTTGGGGTTTTGTGATGTACAGTAGAACATCGTCTGCATATAAAGATATTATGTTATTTGAATATTTTGTATTATAACCGTAAATATCTGGGTGTGTTCTGATTCTTTCGGCTAAAGGTTCAATTACCAGAGCAAATAACAGCGGTGATAATGAACATCCTTGTCTATTGCCCCTTGTTAATTTGAATTTCGTAGATAGTATATTATTAGTTAATATTCTAGCTGTAGGTTTGTTATATAATAATTTTATCCATGCGATGAAGTTCTCTCCCATTTGAAATTTTTGCAATACTTTGATCATATAATCCCATTCTACTTGATCAAATGCTTTTTCTGCGTCCAATGAAATGATTGATAACTCTTCTTCTTGAGGTTTGTGTGAATGCATTATGTTAAGCAGACGTCTCAGGTTATTAAATGAGTGTCTCTTGGGTATAAATCCCGTTTGATCCTCGTTTATTAATTTACTAACATATTTACTTAGTCTTCTAGCTAGTGTTTTCGCTAATATTTTTTGATCCGTATTTAACAATGCAATAGCTCTGTATGAGCCTGGTTCTTCTATGTCTTTATCTTTTTTAAGTATTAATGTAATCATTGATTCTGCTAGTGTTTCAGGTAGGATTTGTTCTTTAAAAGCATATGTGTACATTTTCTGTAAACGTGGTGTAACTATGTCGTAATTTTTTTTATAAAATTCATTACTGAATCCGTCTGGTCCTGGTGTTTTTCCATTTTTAAGTGTGTTTATTGTGTCTTCTATTTCCTTAGATGTAATTTGTGCTCACAGTTCTTCTTGTTCCTTCAATTCTAGTTTTGGAAGATTACAATTGTCCAGGAACTCTGAAACTTTATTATTGTCTGTTAGCGTTTTGGATGTGTATAAATTCTGGTAAAATTGAGCAAATCTTTTATTGATATCATTGGGTAGTGTTAATAATTCCCCTCTATCTGATTTAATCTTTAAAATTGCTTGGTCTTTTTCCCGTATTTTCAGTTGGCGTGCCAGAAGTTTGTGGGGTTTATCCCCAAATTCAAAGTGTTCCTGTTTTGTAATTTGGAATAGTCTTATAACTTTATCTGATAATAACTTATTTAGTTTAAATTTCAATATTAATATTTTATTATGTTTATCCATAGTTGGATCTTTAGCATTATCTATATCTAGTTGTCTGATTTGTTCTTCTAATTGTCTTTGTTCGTTCTTATTCTTTTTGTTTTGAAAAGCTTGGTATGAGATAATGACTCCTCTAATAAATGCTTTGAAGGATTCCCATAGTAAAGTGGGCGATATGTCTGGTGTATTGTTTATCTCAAAAAATGTCCATCTGTTTTTTTAGATATATACTCCCTTGTGGGTCTTTTATAATTTGCGAGTTAAACCTCCAAATCGATTTATTCGTAGACATTCCTTCCAGTTTTAAAAAGAAAGTTAGCGGGGAGTGATCTGAAATCGTATTGGTGTGATATTTAGGGTTCATAGTATAAGGGATTAGTTTTGTATCCACTAGGAAATAATCTATACGTGAGTATGTTTTGTGTACCATTGAATAAAACGAGTATTCCCTTCCAGTCAGATTCGCGATCCTCCAAACGTCTGTTATGTTTGTATTTTTTGTGTATGTATTTAAGAGTTCACTAGTTTTAGATTTCATAATACCTCTCTGTTTTTGCATCGATTTATCTAAGTATGGGTCTAAAACACAATTGAAGCCTCCTCCAATTATAACATTTTGGTAGTTGAACCCTTCAAAAATAATGAAAATAAATTCAAGAACAGAACTAACAACTATTTTATTTTCATTCTTGCAGATATCTTTGACTTTGTCAACCGAGGGTGAAGATGGAGAATTATTCTCAGATGTAGATATTTAAAAACATTGTGTATATGATGATGAGCAGTTATTTGGACAGGTACACGAGAGGAATAGATCAGGTAAACACACAGTCTTTTGCCCAGAGTAGGGGATTTGAGAACCAGAGGACATAGGTTTAAGGTGAGGGGGGAAAGATTTAATGGAAGCCTGAGGAGTGACCTTTTTACACAAAGGGTGGTGGCTGTACGGAACAAGCTGCCAGAGGAGGTAGGTGAGCTGGGTACTATCACAATGTTTAGGAAACATTTAGACAGGTTCATGGATAGGGTAGGTTTAGAGGGATATGGGTAGGCAGGTGGGCCTAGTTTAGATGGGGCATGATGGTTGGCCTGGGCATGTTGAGAGGAAGGGCCTGTTTTCACACTGTATGACTCTAAGACTCTATCATCAGCAATTTTTTTCTTTGAACCACAGCTGAAAAGTGATGGGAGAGCTGCGACCATGGGAGCAGATGGTAGGGAGAGGAAACAATCAGAAAGAACTACCTTCCACACCAGAAAGAGCATTCGATGGACTAAAATGATCCCAATTTTGAAAAAGTTGGAAGCCTCTAATCAATATGAGATGGGCTTCTAAGTGAGACAACAAATAAATAATGAATTGTTTAAGAAGGAACTGCAGATGCTGGAAAATTGAAGGTACACAAAAAAGCTGGAGAAACTCAGCAGGTGCAGCAGCATCTGTGGAGCGAAGGAAATAGGCAACGTTTCGGGCCAAAACCCTTCTTCAGACTGATGGGTGGCAGGGAGAAGAAAGGAAAAAGGAGGAGGAGGAGCCCGAAGGCTGGGGGATGGGAGGAGACAGCCCGAGGGCTGAGGAAGGGGAGGAGACAGCAAGGACTAACAAAATTGGGAGAATTCAATGTTCATGCCCCCAGGATGCAGACTTCCCAAGCGGAATATGAGGTGCTGTTCCTCCAATTTCTGGTGTTGCGCACTCTGGCCATGGAGGAGACCCAGGACAGAGAGGTCGGATACGGAGTGGGAGGGGGAGTTGAAGTGCTTAGCCACCGGGAGGTCAGGTTGGTTATTGCGGACCGAGCGGAGATGTTCGGCGAAACGATCACCCGGCCTCCGCTTGGTCTCACCGATATAGATCTGCTGACATCTAGAGCAGCGGATGCAATAGATGACGTTGGAGGAGATGCAGGTAAACCTCTGTCGCACCTGGAACGGCTGCTTGGGTCCTTGAATGGAGTCGAGGGGGGAGGTAAAGGGACAAGTGTTGCATCTCTTGGGTGGTGCGGGAGGGAAGGGAAGAATTGACAAGGGAGTTACGGAGGGAGTGGTCTTTGCGGAAGGCAGACATGGGGGGAGATGGGAAGATGGGAAGATGTGGCGAGTGGTGGGGTCACGTTGGAGGTGGGGAAACTGACGGAGGTTACTTGTCACGTTGGAGGTGGCATGGAATTGGTTAACTGGTGTTGGTGAAGTACTGATTATGGAATTATCATTTTTGTGACATCTATTTTCTGTCAAGTGTATTTGTTTGAAGCTCTGTCTTCTTTGTTTAAAAACCTTGACATCAGGGAATTGGCAGATGTATGGGCTTTGATCCCAATGGATTAAAAGAAGGTTGTCTGGAAAAAAATGTTTATTAAACAAGTGGCTGTTCTGAACAGGATAACTATTTTCGGAAAGGAAGATATGCCTTGGGCAACATTAAAAAGTTGAGCAGGAAAAAAAGGATTGAGCTTGCTATGTCATGGTGTATACAATGGTGTACAAAAAAGAGCCTTATGATCTGGGGGAGGTTAGCCCTTTGGGTCTGTCACAATCCCTTTATACTATCTGACTTCTTAGCTGCCGAGATTCGCATATTGTCACATTTCTTAATGTTTGTACTTTTCACTTTTGTGCTTTCAGAAAGAAGGGATTTGTATTAAGAAGCACTTTAAGACAGTGGAATATCCTAAGGTGACTTGGTTCAAAGCAGCATTAGCAGACCAAACCCGACTGCAGGAGACAAAAGGAGATGGTAGGGTTGATGACTCAAAAGCTTGGTCAAAGAGCAGGAGGGAGAGGCAGGAGTCATAGAGTCATAGAGTGATACAGTGTGGAAACAGACTCTTCAGCCCAACCTGCCCACACCGGCCAACATGTCCCAGCTACACTGGTCCCTCCTGCGCTTGGTCCATATCACTCCAAACCTGTCCGATCCATGTACCTGTCTAACTGTTTCTTAGACATTGGGATAGTCCCAGCCTCAACTATCTCATCCAGCAGCTTGTTCCATACACCCATCACCCTTTGAGTGAAAAAGCTACCCCTCAGATTCCTATTAAATCTTTTCTCCTTCACCTTGAAACTATGTCCTTTGGTCCTAGATTCCCCTACTCTGGACCCGATCTATTCCTCTCTAGAGTCATAGAGTGTTACAGTGTGGAAACAGGCCCCTCGGCCCAACCCACCCACACCGGCCAACAATGTCCCAGCTACACTAGTCCCACTTGCCTGTGCTTGGTCCATAACCCTCCAAACCTGCCCTATCCATGTACCTGTCCAACTGTTTCTTAAAAGATGGGATAGTCCCAGCCTCAACTACCTCCTCTGGCAGCTTGTTCCATACACCCACCACCCTTTATGTGAAAAAGGTACCCCTCGGATTCCTATTCAATCTTTTTCCCTTCACCTTGAACCTATGTCATCTGGTCCTCGATTCCCCTACTCTGGGTAAAAGACTCTGTGCATCTACCCGATCTATTCCTCCCATGATTTTGTATCTATAGGATCTCCTCTCATCCTCCTACGCTCCACGGAATAGAGACCCAGCCTACTCAACCTCTCCCTATTGCACACACCCTCTAGTCCTGACAACATCCTCGTAAATCTTTTCTGAACCCTTTCAAGCTTGACAATGGAATTTTGTTTTGCATCACCTCATCCTAACCTTGCACTCTGTGTTTGTACTGATCCTCCACTGCGGGATATAACCGATAATAAACCTCTGCCTTCAAGCCAAAGGTACTGCCCACCTTGCAGTACTTTTGAGTAAATCGAGACCTCACACAGCAAAATCTAGATTGCAACTTTTGTTTGCAAACTAAAAAAAGTATTCAGCCAAGAAGTGCGGAGGGAGGATTCAATAATTGAGTAAATACTCAAAAATATCACTGCCTGTACCCTTTAACAGGAATGTTTGGATACACAAGGAATTGTAGATGCTGGAATCTTGAGTAAAACACAGAGTGCTGGAGTAACCCAGCTGGTCAGGCAGTATCTCTGGAGGATGTGGATAGATGATGTTTTGGATTGGGACCCTTCTTCGGAATGAAAAATTGGATGGTGTGATGCAAAGAGAAGGCTGCTGTCTGGAAAAGTGGGAGCAGTTGAAATCGTTGAGCTCTAGTAGCAGTTGAGTATAGTATGCTGATAGGGTACTGAGATATTGAGAGAGCCAAGGATTAAGGATTCACCGAGACTGTGCCAACCAACAATCACCCTCGACACTTGTTCTATCCTACACTCTAGGAACAATTTACAGAAGCCAAGTGACCTACAAACCTGCAGGTCTTTTTGAAACGTGAGAGGTAACCGGATCACCCGGAGAAAATCCACGCGGTCACAGGGAGAATGTGCAAACCCCGTACAGACAGCACCCGTAGTCAAGATTGTACCGGGGTCTCTGGCACAGTAAGGCAGCAACACTACCACTGTGCCACCATGCTGCCCTTGTTGCGGGAAGTGGTGCTGAAGTAAAATGTTAACCATGATCTTAGTTAGTGGGGGAGCAGGCATGAGGGACTGAATGGTCTGATGCTGCTTTTATTTTGTACGCTGTTCCGTTCTCCGAAACCCCAGCTCAAGTTCATTAGAATTGCTGAGGAGGCTAAAGGCAGAGAGCTCAGCATGGGAGAAGGGCGGGCAATTTAAAGAGTAGTGAACTATGTCACATTTTCAGAGATTTTGCATAGTAAATTTTACGCAATTTTTTTTTTACCTTGCCCAAAGTCAAATTACAATCCAAATTTATTCCAATGGAAAAGAGATTTACTGAGGTAGTGCTTTGGGGTGACGGTGCAGAATAAAAGTGGAAAATATCTAGCGTATCACTGTATCTCTGAAAAGGCAGACATGGAAGCTGATGGAAACATTGCTGTGAATACAGGCATGTGTTTACCCAGCCTTGAAAGTTCTGTCACAGCCCGCGCACAATCATTTTTACTGGGCTTGCTACTCTTTATTGAAGTTATATTTATATATATTTTTTAATGAAATAAAATGCTCCCCGATTTATAATGCTTCGACTTACGATATCTCGACTTTATGATGGTGCAAAGCTCGGCAACGGTAGCGAGCGCTTTTCACTTCCAGCCACGTGATCACATTGTATTAAATGCATTTTCGACTTACGATATTTTTGATTTTTGATGGGTTTATCGGAACGTAACCCCATCGTAGTTCGCGGAGCAGCTGTGTATATATATATATGTATACACAATTCTACATTAGTTACTAAGTAGAGAACAATAATTTAAGTCTTAAGGCACTTGAAGTGCCAATAAACAAATGGCTGTCACACTAGAACAAAAGATCAGTCATTTTTATGCCACCTCTTTATCTGGAGGGTATGGAACTGTCGATGACTCTAAGATTTAATTTAATAAATTCTCCCAATATATGATTGCAAAAAGAAAATAGAAATATCACCCAAGGTGCTTATAGTACATCAAACATTTGTGATGTCAACGAATTTGAACATAATAATTGCAATATTCCCCAAAAATCTTCAGGCAGGCTGGGGTATTCTAAATGAAAAATCCATAGAAAATCTCATGTACACACTTAAGCTTATAATGAGGAATAATGAACTCAAGTACACATTGCTAATAATGATTTTGTAAACCACCAAACCCTGCATATAATCCTCATTATAACAAAACATTAAATGTGTTTTGTATTCACTCAGGCAAAATGAAAAACATGCTCTCATTCTTTTGGAATTGGGTCCAATCAATACAAGTGCTAAACTGACACAAAGCTCTAAGTACAAGCAAATCGTCAGAGCTCACAAGCTTCTGGTGGAAATGACTGATTGCTGTAATTCATCAATCAAACCTGCTCTGACCTCTGTTTCTCTCGATCACAAGCAAATAATGATAATAATGCAAGCAAATAAGTCATTTGGGGCTATGAGGGCAAAGTGACCACAGTACATGAATATAGGGAAGTGGGAAAGGCTTGGGCTATCCTAATTAGTTAAAATAGTCGTGCATTTTCCATTATTGCTGTAATTTCTTGATTAAAGTGGTTTTAATAGTCCATATTCATCAGTAAAAAAAACAACAAGCTACTACTCAGTCGCCTCCACAGTGGAGAAACCAAATGCAGGTTGGACGATTGTCTTGTGGAGCATCACCATTGTGGGCGGCATGGTGGTGCAGTGGTAGAGTTGCTGTCTTACAGCGCCAGGGACCCGGGTTTGATCAGCACAGTGTTTGTACGTTCCCCCTGTGACAATAGACAATAGACAATAGGTGCAGGAGCAGCCCGTTTGGCCCTTCGAGCCAGCACCGCCATTTAATGTGATCATGGCTAATTATCCCCAATCAGTACCCTGTTCCTGCCTTTTCCCCATATCCCCTAACTCTGCTATTTTTAAGAGCCCTATTGTTTGGATAGGCATATGGAAATGTGGGGAATGGAGTAATATAGATTATGTGAAGGCAGATAAGAGTTGGTCTTGGCCTTATGTTCACCACACACATTGTGGGCCAAAGGTTCTGCTCCTGTCCTGTACTGTTTGAGCGGGATCTTGATAAGCTGGGCGAGCGCACGGTGAAGAATAGCCAACAGACTTAACTCAGATACGCATGAGGTAAATCAAACCAGGACTGGACCTTCACAGTTAACTGTAGGGCCCTGGGCTCCGTGGCAGAGTGCAGGAATTTTAGAGTTCAAATACATAGTGGCCTGAAAGTGGCGTGACAGATATATTGGGTGATGAAGAAGGTTTTTGGCAAGTTGGCTGGCCTTCATAACAATATATCCTGTGCTGTGGTATCTTTCTCTTTGCATTACCTGTTGTACTTGTGCATGGCTTAGTTTGTACACATGCACAGTATGAGTGGATAGCATAGACATAGAAACATAGAAATTAGGTGCAGGAGTAGGCTATTCGGCCCCTCGAGCCTGCACCGCCATTCAATATGATCATGGCTGATCATCCAACTCAGTATCCTGTACCTGCCTTCTCTCCATACCCTCTGATCCCCTTAGCCACAAGGGCCACATCTAACTCCCTCTTAAATATAGCCAATGAACTGGCCTCAACTACCCTCTGTGGCAGAGAGTTCCAGAGATTCACCACTCTCTGCGTGAAAAAAGAAGTGTCTAGATAGAAACATAGAAACATAGAAAATAGGTGCAGGAGTAGGCCATTCGGCCCTTCGAGCCTGCACCACCATTCAATATGATCATGGCTGATCATCCAACTCAGTATCCCGTACCTGCCTTCTCTCCATACCCCCTGATCCAATTAGGCACAAGGGCCACATCTAACTCCCTCTTAAATATAGCCAATGAACTGGCCTCAACTACCTTCTGTGGCAGAGAATTCCACAGATTCACCACTCTCTGTGTGAAAAATGTTCTTCTCATCTCGGTCCTAAAAGACTTCCCCCTTATCCTTAAACTGTGACCCCTTGTTCTGGACTTTCCCAACATCGGGAACAATCTTCCTGCATCTAGCCTGTCCAACCCCTGTAAGTTTCTATAAGATCCCCCCTCAATCTTCCCTCAATCAAGATGGCAAGCAAACAAAGCTTTTCACTGTATCCCAGTACATGTGGCAAGAATGAACCAGAACCAAAACCAATGTTGGGGTTATTACCAATCTCGGAAACAGTGAATGGGATAAATTGCGCATTGCGATCCCTGTGCCTGATATTGAAATTTAGTCCCCAGATTAATAGCCTTGTGAAATTACAGGCGAAGAAGGCAAAGAGAAAGTGAGATACACTGATCTGTTATCAGGAGACAAACCACTTGAAATGGTGCTCATCACAGCTTTATAAAACTGGGCGAAAGTCCCCTCTGAAAAGCACATCCCCTGGTAATTTGTGTAGGAAAAACTGCAGATGCTGGTTTAAATCGAAGGTAGACACAAAATGCTTGAGTAACTCATCGGGACAGGCAGCATCTCTGGAGGGAAGGAATGGGTGACGTTTCAGGTCGAGACCCTTTTTCAGAAAGAATGGGTGACGTTTCAGGTCGAGACCCTTTTTCAGAAAGAATGGGTGGTGTTTCGGGTCGAGACTCCTTCTTCAGAAGAAGGGTCACGATCCAAAACGTCACCCATTCCTTCTCTCCAGAGATACTGCCTGTCCCGCTGAGTTACTCCAGCATTTTCTGTTTCTGCTGGTAATTTCACAGGGCGATTAAATCCACCTGTCAGCTTGCCTGTGGAGGCTCAAATACAGTATGTAATAAACAGGCCATCCAGAGCAGTATATATTCAGAGTGCTTGTTGGGTTATAAAAGAGCAATAAAATCCTGACATGAAAATAAATAATAGACAATAAACAATAGGTGCAGGAGTAGGCCATTTGGCCCTTCAAGCCAGCACCGCCATTCACTGTGATCATGGCAGATTATCCACAATCAGTACCCCGTTCCTGCCTTCTCCCTATATCCCTTGACTCTGCTATCTTTAAGAGCTCTATCTAATGCACCTGTCCCACTAATGCCCCTGTCCCACTTAGGAAACCTGAACGGAAACCTCTGGAGACTTTGTGCCCCACCTAAGGTGGCCCTGCGGTTCCCGGAGGTTGCAGGTGGTTGCCGGAGGTTGCAGGTAGTGGAAGCAGGTAGGGAGACTGACAAAAACCTCCGGGAACCTCTGGGAATCGCACGGAAACCTTGGGTGGGGCACAAAGTCTCCAGAGCTTTCCGTTCAGGTTTCCTAAGTGGAACAGGGGCATTACTCTCTCTTGAAAGCATCCAGAGAATTGGCCTCCACTGCCTTCTGAGGCAGAGAATTCCACAGATTCACAACTCTCTGGGTGAAAAGGTTTTTCCTCATCTCCATTCTAAATGGCTTACCCCTATTCTTAAACTGTGGCCCCTGGTTCTGGACTCCCCCAACATCGGGAACATGTTTCCTGCCTCTAACGAGTCCAATCCCTTAATAATATGATATGTTTCAATAAGATATCCTCTCATCCTTCTAAATTCCAGTGTATACAAGCCCAGTCGCTCCATTCTTTCAACAAATGACAGTCCCGCCATCCCAGGAATTAACCTTCTGAACCTACGCTGCACCCTCAATAGCAAGAAAGTCCTTCCTCACTGTTCAAGAAAGGAGCGAGAGAGAAAATGGGGAATTACAGACTAGTTAGCCTGACTTCAGTGGTGGGAAAGATGCTGGAGTCAATTATCAAAGAGGTAATAATGGGACATTTGGATAGCAGTAAAAGGATTAGTCCAAGTCAACGTTGATTTATGAAAGCTAAATCATGCTTGACTAATCTTCAGGAATTTTTTGAGGATGTGACAAGTAAAATGGATGAAGGGGAGCCAGTGGATGTAGTGTATCTAGACTTTCAGAAAGCCTTTGATAAGGTCCCGCATGGGAGGCTGCTGACTAAAATTAGAGCACATGGTATTGGGGGTAGGGTGTTGACATGGATAGAAAATTGGTTGGCAGACAGAAAGCAAAGAGTAGGAGTGAACGGGTTATTTTCAGAATGGCAGGCAGTGGCGAGTGGAGTGCCGCAAGGCTCGGTGTTGGGGCCGCAACTGTTTACCATATATATTAATGATTTGGAAGAGGGAATTAGGAGCAACACTAGCAAGTTTGCGGATGACACAAAGCTGGGTGGCAGAGTGAACTGTGAAGAGGATGTTAGGAGGTTACAGGGTGACCTGGACAGGTTGAGCGAGTGGGTAAGAGGCGTGGCAGATGCAGTATAATATAGATAAATGTGAGGTTATCCACATTGGCGGCAAAAACAAGGGGGCAGATTATTATCTCAATGGGGTTAGGTTAGGTATGGGGGAGGTGCAGCGAGACCTGGGCGTTCTTGTACACCGGTCACTGAAAGTTGCCGTGCAGGTACAGCAGGCAGTGAAGAAAGCCAATGGAATGTTGGCCTTCATAACAAGAGGATTTCAGTATAGGACTAAAGAGGTTCTTCTGCAGTTGTATAGGACTCTGGCAAGACAACATCTGGTGTATTGTGTACAGTTTTGGTCTCCTAATTTGAGGAAGGACATCCTTGTGATTGAGGCAGTGCAGCGTAGGTTAACGAGATTGATCCCTGGGATGGCGGGACAGTCATATGAGGAAAGATTGAAAAGATTAGGCTTGTATTCACTGGAGTTTAGAAACATATAAAATTATAAAAGGACTGGACAAGCTAGATGCAGGAAAAATGTTCCCAATGTTGGGTGAGTCCAGAACCAGGGTCCTACAGTCTCAGAATAAAGGGGAGGCCATTTAAGACTGAGGTGAGAAAAAACTTTTTTACCCAGAGAGTTGTGAATTTGTGGAATCCCCTGCCACAGAGGGCAGTGGAGGCCAAATCACTGAATGGATTTAAGAGAGTGTTAGATAGAGCTCTTGGGGCTAGTGGAATCAAGGGATATGGGGAGAAGGCAGGCACAGGTTATTGATTGGGGACGATCAGCCATGATCACAATGAATGGCGGTGCTGGCTCGAAGGGCCGAATGGCTTCCTCCTGCACCTATTTTCTATGTTTCTATGTTTCTATGTTTCAGGTTTGGAGACCAAAACTGCACACAACACTCCAGATGTGGTCTCACTAGGGCCCTGTACAACTGCAGAGGTCATCTTTGCTCCTATATTTAATTTATCTTGTTATGAAGGCCAACATGCCATTAGCTTTCTTCACTGCCTGCTGTACCTACATGCTTACTCTCAGTGACTGGTGTACAAGGACACCCAGATCTCGTAGTACTTCTCCTTTTCTTAACTTGACACCGTTCAGATAATAATCTGCCTTCCTGTTCTTGCCACCAAAGTGGATAACCTCACATTTATCCACATTAAACTGTATCTGCCGTGCATCTGCCCACTCACCCAACCTGTCCAAGTCGCCCTGCATCCTGCATCCTCACCGCATCCTCCTCACAGTTCACACTGCCACCCAGCTTTGTATCATCTGCAAATTTGCTAATGTTGCTTTTAATCTCTTCATTTAAATCATTGATGTATATTGTAAATAGCTGCGGTCCCAGCACTGAGCCTTGCGGTACCCCACTAGTCACTGCCTGCCATTCTGAAAGGGACACATTAATCCCTACTCTTTGTTTCCTGTCCACCAACCAATTTTCCATCCATGTCAGTACCCTACACCCAACACCATGTGCTCTAATTTTGCCCACTAACCTCTTTTGTGGGACCTTATCAGATATATGAAAGTCCAGGTACACTACATCCACTGGCTCTTCCTTGTCCATTTTCCTAGTTACATCCTCAAAAAATTCCAGAAGATTAGTCAAGCATGATTTCCCTTTCATATATCCATGTTGACTCGGACCGATCCTGTTACTGCTATCCTAATGTGCCGCTATTTCATCTTTTATAATTGACTCCAGCAGCTTCCCCACCACCAATGTCAGGCTATGTGGTCTATAATTCCCTGTTTTCCCTCTCCCTCCTTTCTTAAAAATGGATAACCTTAGCTACCCTCCAATCCACAGGAATTGATCCTGAATCTATAAAACATTGGAAAAGATCACCAATGCGTCCACAATTTCTAGAGCCACTTCCTTAAGTACCCTGGGATGCAGACCACCAGGCCCTGGGGATTTACCAGCCTTCAGTCCCATCAGTCTACCCAACACCATTTCCACACTAATGTGAATTTCCTTCAGTTTCTTCATCATCCAAGGCCACTGGCCACAAATAATGAACTATTTATTTTAGCTGGGTGATAACTTGCAACAGGAGGACCGGGATAGAGCAAAGGGGGTATCTGGTCGGTCATAATATTTCAATATGCTTACGTGATTTAGACAAAGGAATTTGCATTCATATTGTATTGCTCAGCTGCAGAATGATATCAAAGTGCTTCGAGAAGGTTAGTCACCGCTACAATACAGGAAACGCAGCAGGTGGTTAGAGCACATTAAACTCAGATGAATGGCTGCAAGATGAAGATGTGTTCTAGTGATTTTGATGGAAAGATCGGGGTCAGAATGGTGAAGAGGGTACTCTTGCTCTCCTTCAGAACAGAATCTGTCGAGTGTCTTGCGAGGTCAGATGGTGCCTCAGTTTATTGTCTCAACTAAAGGCTGCACTGACAACTCTGTCACACTCCCTCAGTGCTGCCTGCACTGGAATATCAGCCATGATTATGTGTTTAATTCAGAATCAGAACGGGGTAAACATGGACAAAAGGCAAAATGGAAAGCTCCTTATCTAAATGCATGCAGCACGTATTACAGTTTAGATGAATTCTAGAGTCAAGAGTTTTTACGGACATTTTCAACCTCTCACTTCTGAGGTCTGAGGTCCCCACCTGCTTTAAAAGGGCATCAATTATACCGGTGCCCAAGAAGAGTAAGGTGACGTGCCTCAATGACTATCGACCAGTGGCACTAACGCCGGTGGTGATGAAGTGCTTTGAGAGGTTGATCATGGAGCAAATCAACTCCTACCTCGACAAAAACCTGGACCCACTGCAGTTCGCGTACTGCCACAACAGATCAACGGTGGATGCGATCTCGCTGGCCCTCCACTCCGCACTGGACCACTTGGACAACAAAAACTCATATGTCAGGCTGTTATTCATTGATTACAGCTCGGCATTTAACACAATCATCCCCTCCAAACTGGTTACCAAACTCGCAGAACTGGGTCTCTGCGCATCCCTCTGCAACTGGATCCTCGACTTCCTCGTCCACAGACCACAGTCTGTTCGTATTGGTGGAAATGTGTCAGCCTCGATAACAATCAGCACGGGAGCACCTCAAGGCTGCGTGCTCAGCCCCCTGCTGTACTCACTCTATACCCATGACTGCGTAGCGAACCACAGTGCGAACTCCATCATCAAGTTCGCTGACTACACCACTATTGTGGGGCGTATCACTGATGGGAATGAGTCAGAGTACAGAAGAGAGATCGAGCAACTGTCCATATGGTGCCAGCGCAATAACCTGGCCCTCAACACCAGCAAAACCAAGGAACTGATTGTGGACTTTGGAAGGAGTAGGAGGGGGACCCACAGCCCCATTTATGGTTGAAAGGGTCAAGAACTTCAAATTCCTGGGCGTGCACATCTCTGATGATCTTTACTGGTCCGAGAACACTAACGCAATTATCAAAAAAGCTCATCAGCGCCTCTACTTCCTGAGAAGTTTACGGAGAGTCGGATTGTCAAGGAAGACTCTCTCTAACTTCTACAGGTGCACATTCGAGAGCATGCTGACCGGTTGCATCATGGCTTGGTTCGGCAATTTGAGCGCCCTGGAGAGGAAAAGACTACAAAAAGTAGTAAACACTGCCCAGTCCATCATCGGCTCTGACCTTCCTTCCATCGAGGGGATTTATCGCAGTCGCTGCCTCAAAAAGGCTGGCAGTATCATCAAAGACCCACACCATCCTGGCCACACACTCATCTCCCTGCTACCTTCAGGTAGAAGGTACAGGAGCCTGAAGACTGCAACAACCAGGTTCAGGAATAGCTACTTCCCCTCAGCCATCAGGCTATTAAATCTGGCTCGGACAAAACTCTGATTATTAACAACCACTTTCTGTTATTTGCACTTTACCAGTTTATTTATTCATGTGTGTATATATTTATATCATGGTATATGGACACATTTATCTGTTTTGTAGTAAATGCCTACTATGTTCTGTGTGCTTAAGCAAAGCAAGAATTTCATTGTCCTATACAGGGACATATGACAATAAACTCACTTGAACTTGAACTTGAGTGTGTTATTTTCATATATCAAGTCAAGTCAGTTTTATTCGTCACGTGCACATAATCATTGTCCCAGATAGAGCAATGAAATTCATGGAGAAAATATGTTGAATATTTAGACGCAGTTGCAAACCATGACATGAGACACGGTTACAAACTGGTCAGAGTCAAAGTTTGGAATTAGGTTTCCAGGGACTTAGTTTTTGGAAGAGTCAAGAACAATGGAAAAGGAGGTTGGAGACGGGGGTAAAGATAGTGGGGAACTTCATAATAATAAAGGCATAGAAAGACATTTTAACTCCCCTTCACATTCTCATACTGATCTGGGTTAAAGGATTAGTTAACAAGCAGAAGCAGTAATTAGGAATAAAATGCTTTTTTTTTGATTGGGACTTTAAATTAGTTTAGTTTAGAAATACAGCGTGGAAACAGGCCCTTCAGCCCACTCTGTCTGTGCCGACCCGTGGTCACCACACACTAACACTATCCTACACACAACAGGGACAACTTACAAAGATACCAAGCCAATTAGCCTACAAACCTGTACATCTGTGGAGGGTGGGAGAAAACCGGGGCATCCCTGAGAAAACTGGGAAGGACGTGCAAACTCCCTATAAACAGCGCCCGTAGTCAGGATCGAACGTAGGTCTTCGGCACTGTAAAGCAGCAACTCTACTGGTGAGCTTCCGTGCTGAAGTTGAGACTAATGGGATACTGCAGTGATTTGTGCTGAGACCTCAGCTGTCATAATGACAGCGTTGTACAAGAGAACCATGTGTAACGTATCTGGGTTATTAAAGCGGCCTTTTCACGGGGCGACTTGACGCAAGAGTTAACCGGAGTTTAACATCGTGGGAACCTCGTGCGATAACAGTGCGGCATTCGTGGACCACCGTGGACCACCGTAGCGCTAACGGCAGGTCATCGTGTAACTTGGTCACTCGGGAGAAAATTCAAGAAAGTTTGAATTTCTCCAAGAGTGACTTGTACACTTGTGGTTGAGTATTGCAACATTATATGAACGTAGTGGCCAGTGCGATATCCGTAATAACTCTTGCGGGTACCGTGGGAACTCCTGCGAACGGTGAACCCGGAAGCTGGACAGAGGGAACAGAAGGTGAGTAAAAATTATCTTATGTGGGATTGAATTTAAAAAATAAATAAAAATAAAGATTTGCATCCGCATATGGACATCAACTTATTCATGAGTTATGTTAATGAGATTCAAGAAAATAACTATAATCTTTAAAAGGGACTTTAAAAGGGACTTTACTGAAAGGTTACGCATTTTTATGGTCCGTGAGAAATTTTTCACATGTACTTCTTTGAGAGATACAGGTCGGAGTCCTTGGGTCCAGGGGTCCGGAACGCTACCAATCAATGTTGTACAGAGACCCGTGTAAGGAGTGAACTGCACATGCTGGTTTAAACCGAAGACAGACACAAAAAGCTGGAGTAACTCAGCGAGTCAAGCAGCATCTCTGGAGAAAAAAAGCTGATGTTTCGGGACGAGACACATCTTCAGACTCAATTCCGATTAAGCTGTCTGAAGAAGGGTTCCGGTGTTGGGGGAGTCCAGAACCAGGGTCCCAGTTTTACAGTCTACCGTGGGAACTCTTTAACTCAGTAAAGTAAAGTAGCCTTTATTGTCATATCAGCGCACAGGCAGCAGTTGACTGTTGCTCTATTCAGTTTCCCAGGGGGTCGGGACGGGACTGGAGTTGGGAGAGAAAGGTGGGGGAGTCGAGGGAGAGGAGGGGGAGACAGATGGGGGTGTCTTCATTTACTGACGGCGGGTGTCTGTCACTGAAACAGGCAGGTGAGATTTCACATCCACCTTGTGTGTGCCTCTCTCTCTCTCTCCCTCCCTCTTACACAGGCTGAGAGACTCTGCCTCTGTGAGTGTACGTCTCTTTCTCCCCCTCTCCCACACACAGTAAGACCGAGGTACTGTGCTCAGTCCATCTGTGTCTCCCACATACACAGTAAAAGATGTCTCCAAATGAGCCAATTCAACCAAGGGAGGATATATATAGTGTGTGAAAAAAAAAGTTACATCATTTGTGTCACATCTTTTACTGTGTATGTGGGAGACACAGATGGACTGAGCACAGTACCTCGGTCTTACTGTGTGTGGGAGAGGGGGAGAAAGAGACGTACACTCTCTTGGGAGAGGGGGAGAAAGACACGTACACTCACAGAGGCAGAGTCTCTCAGCCTGTGTAAGAGGGAGGGAGAGAGAGAGAGAGGCACACACAAGGTGGATGTGAAATCTCACCTGCCTGTTTCAGTGACAGACACCCGCCGTCAGTAAATGAAGACACCCCCATCTGTCTCCCCCTCCTCTCCCTCGACTCCCCCACCTTTCTCTCCCAACTCCAGTAAGAGTTTTTATAGCTATATAAAAAGAAAAAGGGTGGCTAAGGTGAACGTTGGTCCATTGGAGGGTGAGACTGGAGAGTTGTTGGTGGGGAACATGGAAATGGCAAAGGCATTAAACGAGTATTTTGTATCAGTCTTCACCATAGAAGACACAAAAAATATTCCAACGCTGGATAAACAGGGGGCGGTAGGAATGGAGGAGCTAAATACTATTAAGATCACCAAGGAGGTGGTATTAGGGAAATTAATGAGACTGAAGGAGGATAAATCCCCTGGGCCTGATGGATTACATCCAAGGGTCTTGAGGGAGATAGCGGTGGGGATTGTGGATGCATTGGTGATAATTTTCCAAAACTCCCTGGAGGCAGGAACGGTCCCAGTGGATTGGAAAATGGCCAATGTAACACCTATATTTAAAAAAGGAAGTAAACAGAAGGCGGGTAACTATAGACCGGTTAGTCTAACATCGGTGGTGGGTAAAATGTTAGAGACAATTATTAAAGAAACACTAACGGGGCACTTGGATAAACATGACTTCATTGGACAGAACCAGCATGGTTTTGTGAAGGGGAAGTCCTGTTTAACGAATCTGCTCGAATTCTTTGAGGAAGTAACAACCCGGGTGGATAAAGGGGAACCGGTGGATGTGGTATACTTGGACTTCCAAAAGGCTTTTGACAAGGTGCCACATAAGAGACTATTGCTAAAAATAAAAAATTATGGGATTGGGGGTAATATATTAGCATGGGTAGAGGATTGGCTAACAAATAGGAAGCAGAGAGTGGGGATAAATGGTTCATACTCGGGATGGCAACCGGTAACTAGCGGGGTTCCGCAAGGGTCGGTGCTGGGACCCCAGTTGTTCACAATTTATATAAATGATTTGGAGGAGGGAACCAAGTGTAATATATCAAAATTTGCGGACGATACAAAAATGGGAGGAAAAGTAGGGGATGAGGAGGATAGGAAGAGTCTGCAAAAGGATATAGATAAGCTAGGTGAGTGGGCAACAACTTGGCAGATGAAATTTAATACTAATAAATGTGAAGTCATTCACTTTGGGAAAAAAAATGATAGGGCAAGTTATTTTCTAAATGAGGAGGAGCTGCGTTGTAATGCAACGCAAAGGGATCTAGGGGTATTAGTACATGAATCACTAAAAGTTAGTATGCAGGTGCAGCAAGCAATCAGGAAGGCCAATGGAGTTTTGGCCTTTATTGCTAGGGGGATTGAGTATAAAAACACGGAGGTCTTGCTGCAGCTGTACACAGTATTAGTGAGACCACATTTGGAATACTGTGTACAGTTCTGGGGTCCATACTTAAGAAAGGATGTACTAGCCCTGGAGGCAGTGCAGCGAAGGTTTACAAGATTAATTCCTGCAATGAGGGGATTGACATATGAGGAAAGGTTAAGTAGGCTGGAACTCTACTCTTTGGAGTTTAGAAGAATGAGAGGCGATCTCATTGAAACATATAAGATCGTGAGGGGCCTTGATCGGGTGGATGCACCGAGGATGTTCCCAATGATCGGGGAAACTAGAACTAGGGGACATAGTTGCAGAATAAGGGGGGGCTCTTTTAAAACTGAGATGAGGAAGAACTTCTTCACCCAGAGGGTGGTTAATTTATGGAATTCACTGCCCCAGGGAGCAGTGGAAGCAGAAACTTTAAATATATTTAAGACTAAAATAGATGGTTTTTTAGCTGCCAAGGGGATAAGGGGCTACGGGGAGAGGGCAGGGATATGGACCTAGGCATGGTTAGTATAGTAAGACCTGAGTGATCTCCTGGACAAGTGTCGATCGCCTGGATTGGGGTCGGAGAGGAATTTCCCGGATTTTTTTCCCGAATTGGACCTGGGTTTTTATCCGGTTTTTTGCCTCCCCCAGGAGATCACGAGGTTCTTGGGGTGGAGAGGGGTGATAGCGGTATAAAGGGGAGGGTAGTGTCTTGTGTTTTGTGTCTTGTGTCTACTGTTTGTGGGTAAGTGTGTCTGTTTAGTGTTCAGCCATGAGCGAATGGCGGTGCGGGCTCGACGGACCTGGTGGTCTACTCTCGCACCTACTTTCTATGTTTCTATGTTTCTATGTGTAGTTCACGATGTTCATTCAAGATTTAACGGGAATGCTCGGGAAACGGACAAGTCACTCGCACAAATAGCAGAAATGCCGAGTACCGTGGGAACTCTTTATCTACTGCCGTTATATCGTGCGAGACTCGTGCTGGACCACGACCTCTTCACTCTGGTGACATCTTGCGTCAACTCGCCCTGTGAAAAGGCCGCTTTATGCTACAAAGCAGAGGCTTCAGGGATGTAGATGTTCAAAGTGAAAAGGTAAAGAATGAGCAGGTGGAAAATAATGTGGATAAATGTGAGGTCTAGGTTATGTTTTAGGTTTATTATTGACATGTGTCCTGAGGTACAGTAAAATACGTTGTTTCACATATTATTCAATCAGATCAGATAATAGAAACATAGAAACATAGAAAATAGGTGCAGGAGTAGGCCATTCGGCCCTTCGAGCCTGCACCGCCATTCGATATGATCATGGCTGAACATCCAACTCAGTATCCTGTACCTGCCTTCTCTCCCTACCCCCTGATCCCTTTAGCCACAAGGGCCACATCTAACTCCCTCTTAAATATAGCCAATGAACTGGCCTCAACTACCTTCTGTGGCAGAGAATTCCAGAGATTCACCACTCTCTGTGTGAAAAATGTTTTCCTCATCTCGGTCCTAAAAGATTTCCCCCTTATCCTTAAACTGTGACCCCTTGTTCTGGACTTCCCCAACATCGGGAACAATCTTCCTGCATCTAGCCTGTCCAACCCCTTAAGAATTTTGTAAGTTTCTATCAGATCCCCCCTCAATCTTCTAAATTCTAGCGAGTACAAGCCGAGTCTATCCAGTCTTTCTTCATATGAAAGTCCTGACATCCCAGGAATCAGTCTGGTGAACCTTCTCTGTACTCCCTCTATGGCAAAAATGTCTTTCCTCAGATTAGCCTACAAATAAATCTAGCTGAGCTCAAGTACAATAGGTAGAACTAAAACAAAGATACAGAATACCGAATATAGTTAGCAGCACTGTCCAATGTCCGCAATGGCTTAAAGGTGAATTGGACAGTATCTTAGCTTATGGAAAGACAGTTCAGAAGCATGATACCAAGAGGGCAAGAAGCAGTTTCTGAGTCAGGTGGTATGTGCTTGAAGGTGCTGGGGATCTGGTTCGGGGGGGCTGAGTCGAGTAACAAGAATTGGCTGGAGCGGATAGCCAAGGTGGGGAGGAAGCTGGAGCTGTGGAGGCAACGCTCCCTCTCCATAACCGGGAAAAATTTGGTCATCAGGTGTGAGGTGCTCTCGGGTCTGCTGTACTTGGCACAAGTGTGGCCTGTCGCTCCCTCCTACGCCACGGGGATCACCCGGGCCGTCTTCCAGTTCATCTGGGGGTCGAGGATGGACCGGGTACGACGGGTCACAATGTACAAGTCGGCAGACAACGGGGGTAAAAGCGTGCCCAACGTCGCCCTCATCCTGATGGCCACCTTTGTGTGTGGCTGCATCAGGCGGAGTGTAGAGCCAAGGCACGTGGACACTAAGTGTCACTACCTGCTGAGGTTCTACCTGTCCCCGGTGTTGCGAAGGATGGGCCTGGCGCAGATGCCACGCAATGTGCCAGTCAGCTGGACATTGCCGCCCCATCTGTCGTCTGTTGAAAGGTTCTTCCGGACCAACACCTTTGACCACAAGTCCATCGGGCAGTGGTCAGCACGGAATGTCCTGCAGGCACTGCAGGGAAAGGACTCGATGGATCCGGTGGCGTGGTTCCCAGAGCAGACTGCCCAGCTTGTCTGGCAAAATGCCTCATCGCCAGAACTGACCAACAAGCACCAAGACTTGGCTTGGCTGGTGGTGAGGGGAGCCCTCTCAGTTAGATCCTTCCTGCACCGTCGGAACCTCACTACCAGTGCACGCTGCCCTCGGGACGGCTGCTATGGAGAGGAGACGGTTGCCCACCTCTTTGCAGAGTGTGGATTTGCAAAACGAGTCTGGAGAGATATGAAAGGGTCCCTGGAACGATTTATCCCGAACAGCTCCGTCACAGAGGACTCTGTGATTTACGGTCTGTTCCCAGGGACACATTCAGAGACTGACATCGAGTGCTGCTGGAGGGTCATCAACTCGGTGAAAGACGCTCTTTGGTCTGCCCGAGCGTTGCTCACCACCCAGCAGAGCGAGATGTCCTTCAGGGAATGTTGCCGACTGGCCCACTGCAGACTGCAGGAGTACGTGCTAAGGGACTCGCTGAAGCTTGGTGCAGCCAACGCCAAGGCTCGGTGGGGGAGGGCCACAGTCTAGGGTCCTTCCGCTGCTGGACATGGGGGGCACGGTATGGTGGAGACGCCCCTCAAATTAAATTAAGGGAAGGTATCCCACGCCAGGGGGCCACATGAGTGGCACGGGTGGGGGCTTTTTTTTTTTTTTTTTGTGGAACTTGAAATGTCAGATGGAAATTTTCGCACTGTGTACACATTGTATATATTTATTACTTGGACAGGGGCCACAGAGTGGCACTGGTGGGGGACTGTTTGGTGAAATTTGACAAATGTAAAAAAAATTGTACTGGAAAAGAATTTGTATAGTCTCCGAAAATTTCGGATGAATTTTGTTTGAATGGTTCAGGAATTGTATATATTTACCAATTGAATAAAGTATATTTTGAAATTAAAATAAAAAAAAAAAAAAAAAGGTGGTATGTGCTTCTAAGCTTCTGTATCTTCTGCCTGACTGGAGTGGGGTGTAGAAGGAATGTCCAGGGTGGGACAAGCCTTTGGTAATGTTTATTGCTTCTCCGAGGCAGCATGAAGTGTAGATGGAGTCAATAATGGGGAGTCTGGTCTGTGTGATGGGCATCCACAACTCTCTGCGATTTCTTGTGGCCCTGGGCAGTGGCTGAAATCCCAGGGGGGCCAGGGGACACACGCACCCTCCTGTTTTGAGAGGTGGGGGACGATCCCCCCCCCCCCCCATTTTTTGTAATCTGGATTTTAAAACCCGGTGAAATCTGTGCTTTCCGCGAGACAGTGGGAGTGGGACTGCTGATCGAGTGCGTCGTTTGGATGAGAGAGACGTCGGTCAGCAGGCAATGGGGGCGGGACATGATGATTCAGCGCGATGATTGGAGGAGGGAGGTGTCGGTCAGATGCGGAAATAGGGGGGGTGGGACTAAAGATAGAGTGCGGTGATTGGAGGAGGGAGACGTGCCGAGGTCATAGGGTCACAACGGCAGCCCTGGACACAGACCTGCACCTCATCCGCAGCCAGGATCGATCCCGGCCGGCTCTCCGGCGCTGCAATCGCTGCTGAACCACCACTGGACCATCCCCGTCCCCACCCGAGTGCCTCCCACCCCATGCCCGGGGGTGGCCAGAGACCTCCCAGGCCCACAGCCAGCGCAGAGAAGCAGCGCTAAACCCAGCTCAACTCTGCCTCTCCCGCCGGGTTAACCTACAGCCCTGCCTGGACCTAAGGGAAATATGGCCCAGGCTTACAGCCAGTGCGGAGAAGTAGCGCTAGCTCCACGGCTCCAGACTGGTATTCCGTCAGTTCAGGCAAAGCTGTTGGTTAACCCTGCGAGACAGGCAGAGTTGAGCTGCATTTAGCGCTGGATTGAGCTGTAATTACCGTTCACAGGGCCCACGGCAGAAGCCTTTAAAGCCTTGCGTGTGTGTGTGAATGTGCGCATGCGCGCGCGGCCGCCAACAAATTGTGGCCCCCCCATGTCCCCCAGTCCCCTCCATATTTTGATAGCGATTTCCGTCACTGGGCAGAATTGTTCCCAAACCAAGCTGTGGTGCAACTCCATCGAATGCTGGGGGGTGGGGGGGCGTGAGGGAGGGGGAAGAACAATAGAGGACCTAGCATGGGGGGACTGCCGTGAGGGGGGTAAGAACAAGGGGGCCTGGCGTGGATACTTTGTAACTTTGTAAGTGCCCTTCATGAGGCGACTATTTGCCTACCTACCATGGGTATGCAAGCAAAGAATTTCACTGTGACTTGTCACATGTAACAATAAAGTATCCGATTTTAAAATTCTATGGTGCAGCTGGAAAAATTTGTACGGGTCATTAGAGACATGTTGAATTTCTTTACTCTCATGAGGATGTAGAAGCATCGGTGTGCCTTATTGGCTATCACTTCAATAGGGTTGGTCCATGACAGATTGCTGGCCTTATTAACACCAAGCAACTTGAAGCTCTCCACCATTTCATCCACCTTTGTAGAAAAAATAGGAAGGTGGAGTGTTTTTTAAAAGGTATGAGATTGAGAGATGACCAGAGAGACCAAATGTTCTTGTACATGATCCACTGAAAGTTACATTGCGGGTCTTCTTCTTGCGTATGGCGTGCACAGCCTAAAGTTGTAGGACAACTTGCTCTATTTGATCTTATTTGATTGTGCACACCAGGTTGATTGCATTCGTCGAAACAGGGCAGACCACGTGAAGGTTGCAATCTCCCACCCCACATGGAGGGTGCAACAAGCAATTAGAAAAATAAATGCTACATTGGCCTTTCAAGAGGATTTAAATACAAGAGTATAGATGTTTCACTGTAATTATCTAGGACCCTGGTGAAAGCTAATGAACGGCAAGATTATCAGCGTGTGGACACTATAATGTGTGGATACAGGTGCCGCCTGCCTTACACCTGGTGACCCTGAGAGCACAAGGCCATGGGCTGCCTCGTGCTTATGCTTCCAAAGTTCGTATTTCCAGTTTTTCTAATTATCGCATAAATTTATAACAATTAGCTAACATAAAATTTGGAAAATAAATGTGCTGCTTATAAGATTTAGCGATCATAGTCCTCAGTTGCTCTTGCCCTTTCAACCATTTTCCCTAGATCTTTGCGTTTGCTAATCTATGTTGGCTCACAGTTAAAACAATCCCTTCTTTTTAAAAATTTGACATTTGTTTTCAATGTTTTTTCTGTGGATTCACTCCTTTCCACCACTTTAACCATCCCCACCACTGTAATTCTCAGGTCTCTGGCTCATCCTCGATGTTCAACACAGAATCTTTGAAAGGGTGGTGAATCTGTGGAATTCATTGCTACAGATAGTTGTGCAGGCCAAGCCAATGGATATTTTTAAGGAGGAGATGGACAGATTCTTGATTAGTACGGGTGTCGGGGGTTATGGGGTGAAGGCAGGAGAATGGGGTTGAGAGGGAAAGAGAGATCAGCCATGATTGGTGTAGTAGACTTAATGGGCCGAATGGCCTAATTCTGTTCCTACAACTTATGAACTTATGAGCGGAGCTGTCAGCTGCTTGAAATTCCCTTCCTAAACCTTCTCATGTCTCTTCCTCTCTCTACTCCTTTAAGTCACTCCTTGGACATAACCTGTCTCTGGAATCATTTGGCTACAATACTCCCCTCTGCCCTGAGTCTATTTTTGTCTCCTAATACCCTTGTGAAGCACTTTGGGGTATTTTATTTCATTAACGATGATATATGAAGGCAATATATTGTTCCAACAATATAATACCTTATGGATTTCTTTATTTAATTATGTTGGATGATTGCTGGACTGTCAATTAGGAGTTAATGATTAAAAACCTTTAGAAAGTGTCAATAATTCCATAAATGTGATTTACGTCCACAGTTTTATCTCTTGTTGGTTGGTTTCCTGCATGTTTATCCGATGGGTACAAAATCTTTGAATTTGCCTGTAGGCTTGAACCATATTGATTTTGGAATAAAATAATTTTATTGTTTGCTAATAGGCAGAATTCCCAGTCCATTACATCCTCTCATCTTTTGACCTCCTGTTTAGGAGGGGGTCTTAACATTGTCCGTGTAAAGCCTCTACAGTTTCATCTCCAGATTTTCTTCCAGTGGAAATAGATTGGAGGTAGGTACCCAGGATAAAGAGACAGGATATACACAAAGTGCTGGAGTAACCCCGCAGGTGACGACAAAGTCCGAAGAAGGATCCCCTTCCGAAACGTCACCTACCCTTGTTCCCCAGAGATGCTGCCTGACCCGCCGAGTTAATCCGGGGTCGGGGGATAACGCTAGTCTGAAAGGCTGCAACGTGCCAGCCAAATTTGAAGCTGTGCTTCTGCTGGACCTTGCTTCACTTCAACTTTATCAAACACAAAAGTGAACAGGTGGTTATAGAACTAAAATAGATACAAATATCTGAGAGAAGAGTGAAACCCCCCTCTGGATGGGTAAGACAAGGGCAGCACAGTGGCGCAACGGTACAGTTGATGCCTTACAGCGCCAGAGACCCATGTTCAATCCTGACTCTGGGTGCTGTCTGTACAGAGTTTGTTCGTTCTCCCTGTGACCACGTGGGTAGTCTCCAGGTGCTCCGGTTTCTTCCCACATTCCATAGATGTACATGTTTGTAAGTTAAATGACCGGTAAAATTGTAAATTTTCCCTGGTGTGTAGGTTAGAGCTAGTGTACGGGGGTCTCAGGGTGGCATGGACTAGGTGGGCTGAAGGGCCTGTTTCTATGCTGTATTTCTAAACTGAACTAAAACAAATGATTTTTGCTTTATTCAGCTCCATGCAGTGAATCCACTTTTCCAGTCCCCCCATGCTAGGTCCTCAAGTGAATCCACTTTTCCAATATGTTCTGATTTCCAATGGAAGATTTAAAATACTATTTCCCAAAGCCCTGTGTTTTGGAGACTTTGGTTCACTTCAAAGTGGATTTTCATGGTAGGAGATAAGCAGTCACCTGCTCCATCAGGGTCCCACTGCCCCCCGTCCATGGCAGCGTCTCTACTCCCTACCTTGGCCTCATCAGCCACATCAGAGCCCCGAAACCACAGGGGAAGCAAATCATCTCCAATCCCGAGGGACTGCCTGAGAAGAAGGTGAAGGTAAGCTAAAAGAAGATATGAGGTTGCTTTGGCAAGTAAGGTAAAAGTAAATCCGAAGGGTTTCTACCGCTATATTAATAGCAAAAGGATAACGAGGGATAAAATTGGTCCATTAGAGAGTCCGAGTGGCCAACTATCTGCAGAGCCAAAAGAGATGGGGGAGATATTGAACAGTTTCTTTTCTTCGGTATTCACCAAGGAGAAGGATATTGAATTATGTGAGGTAAGGGAAACAAGTAGAGCAGCTATGGAAACTATGAGGATCAAAGAAGAGGAAGTACTGACACTTTTGAGAAATATAAAAGTGGATAAGTCTCCAGGTCCGGACAGGATATTCCCTAGGACATTGAGGGAAGTTAGTGTAGAAATAGCAGGGGCTATGGCAGAAATATTTCAAATGTCATTAGAAACGGGAATAGTGCCGGAGGATTGGCGTACTGCGCATGTTGTTCCATTGTTTAAAAAGGGGTCTAAGAGTAAACCTAGCAATTATAGACCTGTTAGTTTGACGTCAGTGGTGGGCAAATTAATGGAAAGAATACTTAGAGATAATATATATAAGCATCTGGATAAACAGGGTCTGATTAGGAACAGTCAACATGGATTTGTGCCTGGAAGGTCATGTTTAACTAATCTTCTTGAATTTTTTGAAGATGTTACTCGGGAAATTGATGAGGGTAAAGCAGTGGATGTTGTGTATATGGACTTCAGTAAGGCCTTTGACAAGGTTCCTCATGGAAGGTTGGTTAAGAAGGTTCAATGGTTGGGTATTAATGGTGGAGTAGCAAGATGGATTCAACAGTGGCTGAATGGGAGATGCCAGAGAGTAATGGTGGATGGTTGTTTGTCAGGTTGGAGGCCAGTGACGAGTGGGGTGCCACGGGGATCTGTGTTGGGTCCACTGTTGTTTGTCATGTACATCAATGATCTGGACGATGGCGTGGTAAATTGGATTAGTAAGTATGCAGATAGGTGGGGTTGCGGGTAATGAAGTAGAGTTTCAAAGTCTACAGAGAGATTTATGCCAGTTGGAAGAGTGGGCTGAAAGATGGCAGATGGAATTTAATGCTGATAAGTGTGAGGTGCTACATCTTGGCAGGACAAATCAAAATAGGACGTACATGGTAAATGGTAGGGAATTGAAGAATGTAGGTGAACAGAGGGATCTGGGAATAACTGTGCACAGTTCCCTGAAAGTGGAATCTCATGCAGATAGGGTGGTAAAGAAAGCTTTTGGTGTGCTGGCCTTTATAAATCAGAGCATTGAGTATAGAAGTTGGGATGTAATGTTAAAATTGTACAAGGCATTGGTGAGGCCAATTCTGGAGTATGGTGTACAATTTTGGTCGCCTAATTATAGGAAGGATGTCAACAAAATAGAGAGAGTACAGAGGAGATTTACTAGAATGTTGCCTGGGTTTCAGCAACTAAGTTACAGAGAAAGGTTGAACAAGTTAGGGCTTTATTCTTTGGAGCGCAGAAGGTTAAGGGGGGACTTGATAGAGGTTTTTAAAATGATGAGAGGGATAGACAGAGTTGACGTGGAAAAGCTTTTCCCACTGAGAGTAGGGAAGATTCAAACAAGGGGACATGACTTGAGAATTAAGGGACTGATGTTTAGGGGTAACATGAGGGGGAACTTCTTTACTCAGAAAGTGGTAGCTGTGTGGAATGAGCTTCCAGTGAAGGTGGTGGAGGCAGGTTCGTTTTTATCATTTAAAAATAAATTGGATAGTTATATGGATGGGAAAGGAATGGAGGGTTATGGTCTGAGCGCAGGTATATGGGACTAGGGGAGATTATGTGTTCGGCACGGACTAGAAGGGTCGAGATGGCCTGTTTCCGTGCTGTAATTGTTATATTATATGGTTATATGGTTATATGGTAAGTCTGGAGTAGGACCTTAATCCAATAATGGAAGGCATCATGAAGAAATGCTTCATAGAGTAAATTAAAATGCCAGTGAGATGAAAGGAGGAGACATTTGCCACCAAAATTGATACACAATGATCAATTAGCCAGTTCATTGGCTATATTTAAGACGGAGTTAGATGTGGCCCTTGTGGCTAAAAGGATCGGGGGTATGGAGAGAAGGCAGGTACGGGATACTGAGTTGAATGATCAGCCATGATCATATTGAATGGCGGTGCAGGCTCGAAGGGCTGAATGGCCTACTTTTAATCTCCTCTGGCCTGCACGTAATCCATATCCCTCCCCTCCTTGCATATCCATGTGCCTATCACAAAACATCTTAAATGTCACTATCATATCTGCCTCCACCAACACCCTGGTAACGGATTCCAGGACCATTGTCTATATTTTTACAAAATATGTTTCCGATGGAAATTTGACCAGTTTGGGAGTTAATTTTCCACTGTTGGCCTTCGAATACTAATAATGCAATTATTGGCATACAATAATCCCCACCGTCTCAAATATTCACCTCTTTTCCAGAAGCTTCCCTGGCCCCTACATCAATGGGGCATGTGATCTCCACAGGGAGGCAAGGTATCACTGTCAATTCAGAACAAAAAGTCCATTAAATTCCTCTCCTCAGGCAACTGAAAACAGTGGGGCAGATAATGTGGACTGCAGTTAACATAAGAGGCACACAAATGTTATATCTCTGACATTGTCAGGAACTGATCCCAGCTCCCGCCTGCTTAGACCAAGCTATTAAGGAAAGTGAAGATAGACATAAAGTGCTGGAGTAGAGGGCATGTTCCACTTAGGTGATTTGTTAGGCGACCGCCGGTGACTTGGCTGTCGCCACACGGTTGCCGGGGTGTCGCCTGTATGGTTGTGAGTCGTCTCCTCAGTCGCCCAAAGAGGAGCGTTTTTCTGGTCGCCGCTGGATTTTGAAATGTTCAAAACTTATCGGCGATAGTCGTCGACCCCACGTGGGCTTGTTGTAGCTTGGCTTCTCCTGACATAGGTGCCGTCGTAGGTTGTCACCAGGATGGCGTAGGTTGTTGCCAGGATGACGTAGGTTGTCCCCCCGGTGACATAGGTTGTCGCCGGTGCTGACCGGTGAATTCCATTGTCGTAGTTGCCGGCAGTCGCCTAAAAAACACCTAAGTGGGACAAGCCCATTAGTCCAGTCGCTGGTTTTTCGGCGACCTGCTATGACTATGACAGTCGCCGGCAGTCACCTAAATAATTGCCTAGTGGGACAGGCCCTTCACTCAGCGGGTCAGGTAGCATCTCTGGAGAAAACGGATAGGTGACGTTTCGGGTCAAGAATCTGCTTCAGATTGAACCACAGGGGTGTGATCGCTCCACTGCTGTACTGAGCCTTCCGTTACACCGTCTGAGAACCCTATAACACTCTCTCTGCCTTCACAAGTTCAGGGGGTTAGCTACAGCAGTACAGCTGCTATAAGCTTGCATTTAACTGGCTGGAGAAAGACACAAAATGCTGGAGTAACTCAGCGAGACAGGCAGCATTTCTGGAGAGCAGGAATGGGTGACATTTGGGTCGAGACCCTTCATCATATTGAGAGTTAGGGGAGAGGGAGACACAGAGATATGGAAGGGTAAGGTGTGAAAATGAGAGATCTGGCTGGACCTGGTTTAGCAGGCGTTAGACACTCATGGAATTGATCCTGGCTGAAATGTTCAGCTAATAAACGGCACGACCATCAGCTTGTGGATACTATAATTAGCAGGGAGCTTGACATTTTCTTACTGCCTGCCTTACACCTGAAGAGAACCGGATAATTACAGTTTTCAAGCGATTCAGAATCAGATTTTATTCGCCAAGTAAGTTTTGCAACATACGAGGAATTTCACTGGCCAGGTCAGTCATACAATTAAAAGCAACAGACTCAAAAACACATTTTAACATGAACATCCACCACAGTGACTCCTACACATTCCTCTGTGATGGAAAGCGAAATGAAGTTCAAGTCCTTCCCTTGTGTTCTTCCTTGGTCGGGGGCCTCGTGCCCCCGTTAATGGGATGATCTTGACTCCCGTAGCCGGTTACGTTAGGGCCCTCCGTGTCGAGGCATTCAGCTCCGCCAGTTGGCAGCTCCACGCGCCGGGCGATCAAACCTTGCGTCGGGGCTGGTCGAACCTTCTGCAGCGTTGGAGGTCCCGACTTGCCTCTCCCAGGCAAGGGATCCGCTCCAATGTTAAGTCCGCGCCCCGCGGTGGGGCTCACAACAGTCCAAGGCGGCTTCCAGCTCCAGCGATGATAGGCGGCAGATCCCGGAGAATGTGATCCGAAAAATGATAACATCTCCGGGAAGGTAAGAACCTGAAAAAAAAAGTTTCCCCAGATCCCCTCCCCCCTCCCCCCACATAAAACAAATCGAAGTACATTAAATCAAACTTTTAACAAACACTAAAAAATAACAAAAAGATGAAAAAAACGAACAGACTGCTGGCAGGGCTGGCCATCTCCCCGGCGCCCCTGGTGGTAGGGGATTAATGAATATAGGTTTCACCATGTTGCTAGAAACTGTTTGTTGCATCCTTAGCTGAAGTTGATTCTCCTTCCACACTGGGACATGGTCTGCTGAGCTCACCTTGAATGAAAATGTGAAGGGATCTGATGAACCTCCAAGCAATGCTTTGGTCAAGCAATTAATGCCAGGGAGGATACCTGCACAGAGGACAAGTTATCACCCCGCTGTCATGGAGCACTAATCCATTATATTCACTGACAGAAACATTTGGGGTAATGTGTTGGTTCCAGTGCTTCTCCAGGTTATCGAGTTAACAGATCATCAAGTGACTTTGAAACCGGTTTCCCTCAAGAAGTGGACTTTGTGCCTGGTGCAATCAGCAGGCTTAGTCCCGGTCTCTCAAGTACAGAGCCATCCTAACCCCACTGACCTCCCTTAATCTTAATTAAAAAATTTAAATACTGGGACACCTGGTGAGAAGTAAATGGGATATTTTCATTTGTAGGCAGGTTCAGCATTGAAGTCACAGATTTAAGTCTGTCACGGACATATGATTTGAGGGAAATTAAGAGAAAGATCTTTTCAAAGAGAATGGAGAGAATGCAGTAGTTATTACTGGAGGTAGTGCCTAAGAAAAATAACATCATCATATTTAATGGGAAGTTACTGCAAATAAATATGAGAGGGGAAAGATGAATGAAGGAAATATTGGATTGGACAAAGAAAGGAGCTTAGGATGTTGGTATGGAATAAAGACAAAAATATGAACCATTTAGACTAAGAAGCCCCATTCTGTATTGATGGTATTTTTGTTAAACGATATTGTACCTCAACAATCATAATGTAATAAAAAGCAACTGCAAATGCTGGTTAGTAACATAGATAGGCATAAAATGCTGGAGTAACTCAATGGTGTCAGCAGCAACTCTGGAGAAAATGGATCAGTGACATTTCGGGTTGGGATTCTTCTT
Organism: Amblyraja radiata; assembly: GCF_010909765.2. Taxonomy (NCBI): domain Eukaryota; kingdom Metazoa; phylum Chordata; class Chondrichthyes; order Rajiformes; family Rajidae; genus Amblyraja; species Amblyraja radiata. The sequence continues at coordinate 96,963,415 of NC_045960.1, forward strand.
CCGTTCTAATCCAAAACGCCACCTATCCATTTTCACCACAGATGTTGCCTGACCCGTTGAGTTACTCCAACATCTTGTGTCTATTTTTGTACCTTAACATGATGCGTATACACTTCAATAGACAATAGACAATAGGTGCAGGAGTAGGCCATTCGGCCCTTCGAGCCAGCACCGCCATTCAATGTGATCATGGTTGATCATCCCCAATCAGTACCCCGATCCTGCCTTCTCCCCATATCCCCTGACTCCGCTATCTTTAAGACTGGCCTCCACCGCCCTCTGAGGCAGAGAATTCCACAGACTCACAACTTTCCGTGTGAAAAAGTGTTTCCTCGTCTCTGTTCTAAATGGCTTACCCCTTATTCTTAAACTGTGACCCCTGGTTCTGGACTCCCCCAACATCGGGAACATGTTTCCTGCCTCTAGCGTGTTCAAACCCTTAATAATCTTATATGTTTCAATAAGATCTCCTCTCATCCTTGAAAGAAAAATAGGGCAGCACGGTGGGTCAGAGACTCGGGGTCGATCCTGACTACGGGTGCTGTCTGTACGGAGTTTGTACGTTTTCTCTATGACCTGCATGTTTTTTTCCCCCGAGATCTTCGGTTTTCTCCCATACTCCAAAGACCTATAGGTTTGTAGGTTAATTGGCTTGGTATAAATGTAAAATTGTCCCGAGAGTGTGTAAGGTAGTGTTAATGTGCAGGGATCGCTGGTCAGTGCAGACTCGGTGAGCCGAAGTACCTATTTCAGCGTCGTGTCTCTAAACTAAACTAGACTATCAAGTCTGCGCCAACCAACATGTATTCACTCCATTCTCCCCACAATCTCCACTTCTTCCCCCATTTCTACACCTAACATCCACACTTGGGACAATTTACAGTGACCAAGTGACTGACCAACCCACAGGTCTTTGGGATGTGGGAAGACACAGAAGCATTTGGAGGAAACACTGGTGGTCATGGGGAGAACGTACTGGAGGTTAGGATTGAACCAGGGTCGCAGGAGTTGTGACGTAGCAGCTCTTCCAGCTGCGCCACTCAGCTGTAGAAGTTTCCCTGATGGAATACGGCAACTGCAGAGGTAGATTTGGAATATTTAATCTATGCACTGGGTATATCATAACCACAAATACAGATGAAAAAGCTGCAGAATGTGGTCCACTACAAGAGCTGAAGGGGAGTCAGAAAGTTGCATTCGCTGGTGAGCGTTCATATTTAATTTGCATTTAGAAATAAATATATCAAGGTTAAAGCCGGCAGTGCGAGGATGCAGAAAAAAAAATCACAGGAATGTTATCTAGACCGGAGGGCTTGAGTTATAAGGAGATTGGATAGGACTGGATTGTTTTTGTTGCAGCGAAGTTGGCTGATGGGTGACCTTATAGATGTTTGTAAAATCATGAGGGACATAGATAGGGGAGACAGTCATTGTCTTTTTCCTGTGATTTTGCCACATAACACTAGAAGGGGTTAGACGGAAGGGGAGAGGGAAAATATATTTGAGAGATTTTCACAAAGAATGTGTTGGCTATCCTGAACGAGCTGCCAGTTGAAGTAATACAAGCAGGTACAATTTCATTGTTCAAAAGTCATTGGGACAGGTAGAAGGATAGCAAATGTTAAGAGTGACATCAGCTAAATGCAGCGGGGGGGGGGGGGGGGGGGGGGGGGAGGGGATTGCAACCTTCACGTGGTCCACCCTGTTTCGACTAATGCAATCAACCCCACGTGCACAAACAAAAGATCAAATGGAACAAGTTAACCTACAACTTTAGGCTGTGCAGGCCATACGCAAGAAGAAGAATCTAAATGCAGGCAAATGGGATTAGCATAGATTGATATTTAGTTTGGCATGGATGAATTGACCCAAAGGCCTATTTCTCTAGAGTGTTACTCTATGAATCCATAAATCCTGTTGCCTCTGTGAGTTAGAGAGGTCTACAGGGATTGCAACCCCATAAGTTCCATTCCTTACTAATTTGCCTTGAAAGTGTTTTCTCAAACATGCCCATTAACAGGGCGGCATGGTGGCGCAGCGGTAGAGTTGCTGCCTTACAGCACTAGAGGCCTGGGCGTCCATCCTGGGTGTTCGACTACGGGTATTGTCTGTACGGAGTTTGCACGTTGTCCATGTAGCCTACGTGGGCTTTCTCCTGGAGCTCCAGTTTCCTCCCACACTCCAACAATATATAGGTTTGTAAAATTACTGAGGGGAATAAATTGAGTCCTTGGAAATTGTACTTTTTATTCTCTATATCAAATAGCTACCGAGTAAGTGTCAGAATCCAAGCAAATAAAATCAATTTGAATGTGCTTATTAGGGTTGATTCTTCCCTTTTCTTGCCTATTTTGGTGCAGACACTCATTCTCTATTGCAAGCACTAAACCTATAGCATTTGCATGTTCTGAAACTTAGCTCCACTAAAACTGGAAGCAGAGTTTGACCTTCCAAAACAAGAAAGAATGGTTCATTGTTGTTGATTTGTAGTCCTTATAATAACAGTAGCCTCACACCATGTCAGGTTAATAGAGTTTATTCGGAACAAGCAACACAAGTTCTCACTTGAGAGGTCACTTTAAGACTAACGGAATGCAGCAGACCGCGACGCTAACAAGCTAGTGGGCGTAACTACAAAAGCATGACTCATAGTATGAGCCATTAATCTACATCCCCCCTCTCTTAAAGAATCAATAACGATGTATACCCATAACTAAGCAAAGCAAATATCACGATGACAGACTGGTTTAAAGTCAAACATAGTCCGGATACTTCACGACCGGCCTGCAAACACGACCTGCACATGTACAATAGAGGCCATCTCCATTCTTTTTCACCGGGGAAAGAGCTGGTGATTTCACCGCCGTGGGGGAGTGGACCAACGTCTCTGGAGTCGAAGCAGGAGACTGGGGCGCAGCCAAAGATGGAACTGACAGAGGAACTATCGCAGGCATGAATTGTTGTGCTGGCAAGAGCATGCGAGGGTCACTAGATGCAGATTGAAAGGAACTTGTACAATCCAGATAATAAGGAGGAGGGATAGGCTCCCTCACAGGAAGAAGTACAAAACAACTCACGGAGCGCTCTCACAGGGCTAAATCTGCCGTATACCTGGATTTGCTCAACTTACGCAACATTTCCCGTGACCCTGCCTTGTGTTCACCTGCTCAATGATTATTGTCAAGGCAGACCCGTAACACATTGTCCGAAGCAGAGCAAACATTAATCCCACTTCTGACACCATGTTGATTTGTAGTCCTTATGATAACAGTGGCCACACACCATGTAAGGTTAATAGAGTTTACTAGACCAAGTAGTTCCTTTCAACTTCAAGCCAAAGCACCCAAGCCATCATTTGCAGTGAGTAGTGCCTTTCAACTTCAAGCCAAAGCACCCAAGCCACCATTTGCAGTAAGTAGTGCCTTTCAACCTCAAGCCAAAGCACCCAAGCCACCATTTGCAGTAAGTAGTGCATTTCAACCTCAAGCCAAAGCACCCGCCAACATTTGCAGTAAGTAGTGCTTTTCAACTTCAAGCCAAAGCACCCAAGCCACCATTTGCAGTAAGTAGTGCCTTTCAACCTCAAGCCAAAGCACCCAAGCCACCATTTGCAGTAAGTAGTGCCTTTCAACTTCAAGCCAATGCACCCAAGCCACCATTTGCAGTAAGTAGTGCCTTTCAACTTCAAGCCAAAGCAACCAAGCCACCATTTGCAGTAAGTAGTGCCTTTCAACTTTGAAACCAAAGCACCCAAGCCACCATTTGCAGTAAGTAGTGCCTTTCAACGTCATGCCACCATTTGCAATTAGTTCCTTTCAACTTCAAGCCAAATCACCCAAGCCATCATTTGCAGTAAGTAGTGCCTTTCAACTCCAAGCCAAAGCACCCAAGCCACCATTTGCAGTAAGTAGTGCCTTTCAACCTCAAGCCAAAGTACCCAAGCCACCATTTGCAGTAAGAAGTGCCTTTCAACTTCAAGCCAAAGCACCCAAGCCACCATTTGCAGTAAGTAGTGCATTTCATCTTCAAGCCAAAGCACCCAAGCCACCATTTGCAGTAAGTAGTGCCTTTCAACTTCTAGCCAAAGCACCCAAGCCACCATTTGCAGTAAGAAGTGCCTTTCAACTTCAAGTCAAATCACCAGCCACCATTTGCAGTAAGTAGTGTCTTTCAACTTCAAGCCAAAGCACCCAAGCCACCATTTGCAGTAAGTAGTGCCTTTCAATTTCAAGCAAAGCACCCAAGCCACCATTTGCAGTAAGTAGTGCCTTTCAACCTCAAGCCAAAGCAACCAAGCCACCATTTGCAGTAAGTAGTGCCTTTCAACTTCAAGCCAAAGCACCCAAGCCACCATGTGCAGTAAGTAGTGCCTTTCAACTTCAAGCCAAAGCACCCAAGCCACCATTTGCAGTAAGTAGTGCCTTTCAACTTTAAACCAAAGCTCCCAAGCCACCATTTGCAGTAAGTAGTGCCTTTCAACTTCAAGCCAAAGCACCCAAACAACCATTTGCAGGCAGTGCCTTTGTACTTCAAATAAACCATATTTTCATTTTCAAACCACATTAAGGGTACTCACAGTTGTGTAGACATTTGTTCAGTGTTATTCTGATCTCAGAGGGACGTGACCCTTGGCTTCATCCCTTGCAGAGACTGTGTGAGGCACACCACTTCCTGGTTTTATCGTCCCTCCCCCTCCCTCCAGCAGGTGCAGCAGAGAGAATGGTGATTTTTTTTAAACTTCAAGCCAAAGCACCTAAGCCACCATTTGTAGTAAGTAGTGCCTTTCAACCTCAAGCCAAAGCACCCAAGCCACCATGTGCAGTAAGTAGTGCCTTTCAACTTCAAGCAAAACACCCAAGCCACCGTTTGTAGTAAGTAGTGCCTTTCAACTTCAAGCCAAACCTCCCAAGCCACCATTTACAGTAAGTAGTGCCTTTCAACTTCAAGCCAAAACACCCAAGCCACCATTTGCAGTAAGTAGAGCCTTTCAACTTCAAGCAAAAGCACCCAAACAACCATTTGCAGGCAGTGCCTTTTTACTTCAAACAAACCATATTCTCATTTTCAAACCACATTAAGGGTACTCACAATTGTGTAGACATTTGTTCAGTGTTATTCAGAGCTCCGAGAGACGTGACCCTTGGCTTCATCCATCTTGCAGAGACTGTGAGGCACACCACTTCCTGGTTTTATAGTCCCTCCCCCTCCCTCCAGCTGGTGCAGCAGAGAGAATGGTGATATTTTTAAACTTCAAGCCAAAGCTCCCAAGCCACCATTTGCAGTTAGTGCCTTTGAACTTTAAACCAAAGCTCCCAAGCCACCATTTGCAGTAAATAGTGCATTTCAACGTCAAGCCAAAGCACCCAAGCCACCATTTGCAGTAAGTAGTGCCTTTCAACTTCATGCCACCATTTGCAGTAAGTAGTACCTTTCAACTTCAAGCCAAAGCACCCAAGCCACCATTTGCAGTAAGATGTGCCTTTCAACTTCAAGCCAAAGCACCCAAACAACCATTTGCAGGCAGTGCCTTTTTACTCAAACAAACCATATTTTCATTTTCAAACCACATTAAGGGTACTCACAGTTGTGTAGACATTTGTTCAGTGTTATTCAGAGCTCAGAAAGACATGATCCTTGGCTTCATCCATCTTGCAGAGAGTGAGTGAGGCACACCACTTCCTGGTTTTATAGTCCCTCCCCGTCACTCCAGCAGGGACAGCAGAGAGAATGGTGAATTAAAAAAAAACATTAATATCTCTCTGATTTGTCATCGATGGGAAAAATGCTCCGCACCCATAAGGCGGAGGGGGGCTCTGAGCGAGGTGGCCAAAAATGACGGCCGTAGGTGGTGGCGTTCTGTCGGAATTCGCAGCACATTGGGCCAAAAGCGGTCAAGATCAGAGATTTAGTAATATAGATTAGGAACAAGCAATACACGTTCTCACTTGAGAGGTCACTTTAAGACTAAAGGAATGCAGCAGACCGCGACGCTAACAAGCTAGTGGGCATAACTACAAATGCATGACTCATAACATGAGCCACTAATCTACAATTGTCATATGTACTGACAATGGAACAATGAAATTCTTAGTTGGAGCAACATAATAGGCATGTAAACACAGTACTCATAGTAAACAAATCATAATAAACAAAAAAGAAAAATCAATAAATTATAAACACCCATATGAGTGCAAAAAGCCTGAAGTCTTCAGTCTAACCACGACAGTTCACAGTTCATAGTTTAGTTAGTATTTGTAGTTTGGAAACAACCTATTCCTGAACATGGATTTCATGTTTTTCAGACTTCTGTACAGTCTTCCCAGTGGCATGAGTGAAATGTGTGACCCGGGTGGTATGACCCCTTGATGATGCTGTCTGCCTTTAAAGAACAAATGCAATAATATAGTTAACTAACATTTCAACGGCCATAATTACCTAAAATTTTTACTCTATACCAGTAACTTTGCAGAATACTAAGATTAAACGAGAATTTACTAGTTCGAAGTTTGATCTGTATTTTATGAGGAGTTACGATGAGGGATTAAGTGAAGAACCCGTCCAGCACGCATGCGCGACATACTTCAAAGCAGCGGTGTGGAATCACAGGAAACACAATAATTGAAATAAACATAGTAAATTGAGGGTGGGAGCGGAGGGCACGTAATCCCTCATCGTAACTCCTCATAAAATACAGATCAAACTTCAAACTGGTAAGTTCTCGTTTATTCTTACTATTTTACTTTGGATTCACGTGAGTGCCTACGTGAAGATTTTAAAGCTCTGTGATTTCAAACTGTGTAACAGTTCATACTTCACTCGCTGCCGAAGTAATTCGAGGGAGAAAGTATGTTATCGTAATCAACCATGAATCTGTTTGTAAAACAATAATGGTATTTATTAAACAATAACAACAATAGAAATTGCTCCCCTGGGCTTAAATTATATATTTGCAGATTCTAACAATCTTTCTGCAAACAATACAGATTCTGCCAGTGGCTTATTATAGAATGTTTGGAACGTTTTCTCCCTAGACCACCCCACTATAGCCAGGATGTGGTCCATAGGCACGTCCATCCTCTTAGCCGCCAATGTGGATGCTGCCCTGGTGGAGTGAGATGTATACACGTTAGTATTTACTCCAGCAGCTCCCAGTACCTGCTTGAGCCATCTTGAGATAGTTTGGCTCGTCACCCGACCATGAGGTTTCTCGTGGCTGACCCATAAGGCTTTTTCTCTCCCTCGGGGATCTCCTGTGTGTTGATGTAATTTAGTAAGTGGGTCATGACACATAACCGTGGTTCAGGTGGGTATGCCCAGAAATCCATAATTAGGCCTGATGTTCCTGGTCTGCTTTGTTTGACCAGCTGAATGGTGAATGAGACATGGTCTGGTGTTATAACCATATTGTCCAATCGTAGTAAATGGAGGGACTGGACTCTTTGTGCTGAGACAAGTGCCATCAGCATGATCGTCTTCAGGGTTAGTTGTTCCAGGGTGAGGGACCTGGCTGGTGACCATCCCCTTAGGTATGTCAGGACCACACTGACATTCCAGATTTGGGTGTACCTAGGTCTAGGGGGATTAGAGTTGAATATGCCTCTCATGAGTTTGATCACCAGCGGGTGAGACTCTATGGCCTGTTGTCCTGGTGCCTGTATTAAGTAGGCTGACAGAGCACTTCTGGTTGTATTGATGGCGCTGTAGCTGAGTCCTTCATTGTGGTGAAGGCCTGCCAGGAACTCCAGTACATTGGTTATAGTAGTAGATGAATATGTAGTTCCTGTATTCGAGCAGTATCTTTCCCACTTCCTGATGTTCGACAAGTATTGTTTCCTTGTGGACATGCGGTGGGATGCTGTCATTGTGTTGATAGTGCTGTCTGACAATCCCAGGCCCAGCAGTGGTCTTTTCATAATCTGCAACCCAGTAGTTTAATTTTATCGTGGCATGGGTGGCTTATGCCTGATACCGGGTGAGTTAATAAGTCTGGGCTACTGGGAAAGGTCATTGGGGTTTTGATGACCATGTCGAAGACCACTGGGAACCATGGCTGTGTAGGCCAGTCGGGTACTATCAAAATACCTGAAGCAGAGTCCATCTGTATTTTGCGTAGTACCCGACTGATGAGGCAGAAGGGGTGAAAAGCATAAAAGAAGAATTTTCCCCAGTCCCCGAATGCATCTATCGCTGCTGCCTCAGGGTCTGGTTCCCAAGCGACATACATTGGTACCTGGTGATTTAGTCTCGATGCAAACAGATCAATATCTGGTGTGCCATTTTGCATTGTAATTTTAGCAAATGCTTCGGGATTTAACATTCATTCGGTGTTATCATTGAATTTGCGTGACCTGGTGTCTGCCACTGTATTTAGATTACCTGGTAGGTAAGTTGCTGATAGCCAAATATGTCTATCGACACACCATTGCCAGATTGTGTTGACCAAATTGTCACATGATATCGATTTTATTCTGCCCATATGGTTAATATAGGCCACCACCATGGTATTATCTATTTGTAAACGAACATGCAAGTGGTGCATATTCGTAGAATATGCTTTTAAACCATAAAATGCACCCAACATTTCCAGATAATTTATGCCCAGTGTCTGTAGTAAAGATGACTCTAGATTAGTCCATCTACCACCTGTGCTGGATATGGTATTAGTTGCTCCCCAACCTTGAGCACTGGCATCTGTTTGTATAATTAACGTTGGGTTATTGATGACGATAGGGCTGGAACTATGCCAAACGTTCCCTACCCACCATTGTAATTCTGATATTGCTTCAATGGGTAATTTCATGATTTGGTCAAAGTGACCTGCATGTCTTTTTAACGCCTGCATTTTTGCTCTTTGTAGGTTTTGATAGTGCAGAGGTCCAAATTGTGTAGCTGGAAATGCTGCTACTATTTTGCCAATTACTCTTGCCACTTGTCGAATGGTTGGTCGATCGTTGACCATTAAATTGTTACATGTTTGTGCCAATTCTGCTGCTTTCTCTTTTGGCAACGTTACAGACATGTGGACTGAGTTAATTGTGAATCCCAGACAGTCCATGGTTGTGGATGGCGTCAACTTAGATTTATTTGGATGTAAGACAAATCCCAAGGTTTCAAACAATTGTTTGGCAGCTGACACAGCTGATTTAGCCAATTCCATGGTTTTGCCTACTATTAAGATATCATCAAGATATGCCATGACAATATGTTTCTGTTTTCTTAATATTGCCAAGGCTGGTTTTACTATCTTGGTAAATAATCTTGGGGCTGATGTTAACTCATTAGGCAACGCTTTAAACTGCCATTGTTGCCCCATCCAGGTAAATTTCAGGTATCTGCGATGATCCTTTTGAATGGGTACTGAATAGTGGGCATCTTTTAAGTCGATGCTTGCCATAAAGTATCCTTTGGAAATCAGTTGTTTGGCAGTTACAAATGTTTCCATTTTGAAATGTATATACTTAACAAATGTATTTAGTGAGGTCAAGTCAATGATGATGCGACATCCACCATCTTTTTTGGTTTTTGTGAATATATTTGAGACAAATTCCAAAGGTTCATGTTTGGTTTTCTCAATGATACATTTTGTAAGTAACCTCATCAGTTCTGCTTGACCCTCTAGTTTTTCTTTAACTGAGAGGGTAAAGACCCTTTGGGGTGTATGCTGAACTGGTGGCATGTTTTCTTGAACAAATTTTATTTTGTATCCACGAATACTGTTGAGTATATATTTATCATTCGTGATAGACCTCCATGCTTCCACAAACAGGTATAATCTCCCACCTGTTAGTATAGATCCCCCACTTTTTATATGCTGGTAGGAACCAGACCCGCCTACCTCCATGGTTATGGGTGTGTTCCCTTCTTCTCTTTCTTCGTTTGACGTTGTGCTGTCGGATGTACTGCTGGTTGGGGGTGGTGCATTTTCCATGGGGTCCGCTCTGGGCCCTGGCCTAAAAAAGGCTTTCGGGGATGGTATGCGGACCCAGAGCTTTCACCAGTCCCATGAGGCTGACGTCGACTGGTGGATGCGGTGGGGTACTGCCGTCTGGGTTTTGTGGGTCTGCTCGTTCCGGGGCCTGCCCTCATGAGGCCAAATGTTTTGGACTCTTCTTCCAGGTCCTTTACTTTTTTAGACAGGGCCTTACCAAAGAGCAGGATTTGTGGGTCTGAGGCCAGCCTTGGCAATATTAAGAAAACAGAAACATACTGTGGGTCTGAGGCACAATCCTGCAAATTTGGGGTTGAGGGCAGGTCTTATTATCTCCTTACGGAGGTTGTTTATCTCGTATTGGGTGTTGCACAGCAGAGCTAATGTGTCTTGCTGGTTTGTGGTCATGTCCACCCCATCCATGGAACGAGCATAAGATGTAATGGCTGACTTCAGGAGCCTGAGAATACGCTGTAATTTCAATTCTTCATTGCGGATGTTCTGCCCAACGTACCCTCAGATTTGGCTGTTGATGGCCGGTACGTTGAGCGAAACACAGTTTTCTGGGGCCGAATAGAGTTCTAGAGCCTCATTGACTACCTGCTCTTGTAGGAGTTTGAAGGACAGGTAGTCTATGCTGGCCGCCAGTTTTGGCTCCAATGGCCGTCCTGCTCGTGGTGTAGCCACGTAGTGGTTGACCACACCCAGCAGCTCTTCCTGGTCCTGTAACCCAAGCGTACTCCCGACATCTTCGGCCAGTGACCCCTGTTCCTGACCAGCCCAGCCCTGGTCGCCAACGCTGCCCTCGGCTGAGGGAGAAGCGATGGCCAGTGCCTTGTAAGGCACTGTGGCGGGAATGCCTGAACTCCCTTGGCGAGACTGCTCCAGCTCCCAAAGCAAGTCTCGCTGGAGCATTTGCTCCATGAGCCTTTCCAAGCGGCTCAGGCGGCTGTCTCTGCCGCTCTCGGGCAGCGAGACTTCCTCGTCGGAGTTGTCAGATGTTACCGGCCGGTTGGTCTACCGTCTTGATTTACCTCCAGTCCGTTGCTCAGGCTGCACTAGCGGTACTGGGCTCGGCTCGGTATCAGAAATTGCGGACCGTAGCGTGTGCGGTCCTGCCGCCTCTCGCCCCCCCACTGATGGAATGCTCCTCTGTTGGAGTCGAACGGGGGACGGTCTTTTTTGCTTGTCTTGCTTTGTTCATTTTTCCCAGTTGTCTCGACCTGGTGTACACAAAGCAAAGCAAAGTTTTCTAATACGACCTCAGAGTAAACTTACCTGACGGTCCGTCTTTTTTAAAGCGGGAGCGCCCTGTACTCCCGTTCGTCGCTGTTGTACTGCGTGAACGCTCATGCCGCGCATGCGTGCTGGACGGGTTCTTCACGTAGTCACTCACGTGACTCCGAAGTAAAATTACATGTTCGAGAGTCAAAATTGTTTTACTGTCACATGTACCAACAATGGAACAACGACATTCTTACTTGTTTGTGCATAACAGGCCGATTGATGCAATAACACATCGATATAACAATCAATAATACAGTGAATTAATAAGGGTAATACTAGGTAACTATAATAGTGCAAAACTAAAGTCTATACTGCAACCAAAGATGTAATCTATAGAAGATCATATTTGCTGAGGTAGTGGTTAGTGTTTACAACGGGAGCACAGACGAACATGCAGAACCTTTCAATATTCAAATACCAGTGGCAGGTCCACTGGTGCAGTGACTGAGCACAAAATATCACGCACCCAAAATAAATCTCTTTTGTCACAGTGTTGAGGGATGGCTCGCTGAATATCAAACAGAATATTAAGTGACAAAACAGATATATCCCAGACTGATTTAAGTAGAAAGGTTATGTCTTTAACCATGTGTTAATACAGGAGGTGGCCACTTAATGAGTGGCCTGTTCTCATCATGGTTTCAATGAGAGTTGATTCATATGCACATTCAGTCATTGTCGTCCCCTGCGTAGTTACAATGGTACAGAATCAGTATGTCCCACCCAGTATTGACAGAGAGTATCAGTGGAAGTTACATTTGCAAAGAAATACTGGGTGGCCTCTGCCTGAGCGGTAATGGAAGCTATGATCATCATCTCCAGAAGATGCACCTTGGTTGGATTTGGTAATTGAGTCCAAGAGGCATAGAGCTGTACAGCATGGAAACAGGCTATTTGTTTTCCCAAGGACTGAGTGGGTTTCCTATGAGTGCGTCGGTTTCCTCCCATATCCCAAAGAGATGCAAATTGCTGGTCAATTGGCAATGCAAGTTGCACCTGATGTGTCAGTGGTATAATCTGGTGGGCGGGGGGGGGGGGGGGGGGGGGGGGGGTCAGTGTAATTGGTTTTTGAAAGTGGGCATGGACTCGGTAGTCTGAAGGGCCTGTTTCCAGCTGTGTGACTGTGACTTCAGCCACATTTAGACCTTGGTCTTTAGAGATACAGTGTGGATACATGCCCTTCGGCCCAGCGAGTCCACACCAACCAGCGATCACCCCGTATACCAGCCCTATGCTACACACTTGGGATAATTTACGATTTACAGAAGCCAATTAACCTACAAATCTATAGGTCTTTGGAGTGTGGGAGGAAACAGGAGCACCTGGAGAAAACCCACGAGGTCACAGGGAGAACGTACAAAATCTGTATAGACAGCACCCACAGCCATGATGGAACTCGGGTCTCTGATGGTATAAGGCAGCAACTCCACCGCTGCATCTCTATGCAGCCTTTTTAAAAGAGAACTGCGGAGGAAGAATGCTGCAAGTTTGAAACAACAGAACCTGCTGTGAATTCCCAACTGGTTAGGCAGTTCCTGAAGAGGGACAAACAGAGCTGGATGGCTCTAATCCCAACCCTCACAGGCACTCTATTTTTGCAAGGTATTTGATAAGTTTCTGCATTGCAGACTGCTCTGGAAGGTGAGATTGCATGGGATCCAGGGAGAGCTAGCTGACTGGATAGAGAATTTGCTACATGGTTTCATTACAATACAATACAATACAATACAATACAATACAATACATTACAATACAATACAATACCGTTTATTTGTCATTTGAACCTCACATGAAGTTCAAACGAAATTTGGTTTCTGCAGTCATACAAGAAAAGAACCAAGACACACACCAACACAATTTACACAAACGTCCATCACAGTGAATCTCCTCCTCACTGTGATGGAAGGCAAAGAGAGTTGGCGAGAGTAGCAGAGGGTGATGGCAGAGGGGTGTGTTTCCAGACTGGAGGCCTGTGACTAGTGGTGTGCCACAAGGATCAGTGCTGGACCCATTGCTCTTTGTGGGGTATATCAATAATTTGGATGAGAACGTGGAAGCCCTGATTTGTAAGTTTGCTGATGATACCAAAGTGGGTGGTAGAGTAGATAGTAAGATGGTTATCAAAAAAAGCAACACCATATTGATCAATTGGGCAAGGGGGCTGAGGAATTGTAAATAGAGTTTAATACAGATAGGTGTGAGGTGTTTGGGAAGTCAAACCAGGGCAGGATGTTCACAGTGAATGGTAGGACCCTGGGGAAGTAGAACAGAGGGATCTAGGAGCACAGCTACATAGTTCATTGCCTGTCATCAGTCAGGGTATCGAGTCTAATGTTACAGTTGTACAAGACATTTGAAGTACTGTGTTCAGTTTTGGCCAACTATAGGAAGGATGTTTTAAAGCTGTAAAGAGTGCAGAGCAGATTTAAGAGAATGTTGCCAAGATTTGAGGACCTATAAGGAGAGGTTGGGCAAGCTAGGACTTTATTTCTTGGGGCTCAGGAGGATGAGAGGTGATTGTACAGTGGTGTATAAGATCACAAGGGGAGTAGATAGGGTGAATGCACAGTGTCTTTCAAACAGAATATGATTATCAAGAACCAGAGGTCATATGTATAAGGTGAGAGGGGAAAGATTTAATAGGAACCTAAGGGACAACTTGTTCACACAGAGGTTGGTGGGTGTATGGAATGAGGTGCCAGAAACAGTAGGTGAGGTAAGCACTATAACAACATTTAAAATACATTTGGCAGGTACATGGATGGGAAAGGTTTAGAGGCATATGAGCCAGACTAGTTCAGATGGGGCACACAGGTCGACACAGGCAAGTTAGAAACATAGAAAATAGGTGCAGGAGGAGGCCATTCGGCCCTTCAAGCCAGCATCGCCATTCAATGTGATCATGGCTGATCGTCCCGTATCAATAACCCGTGCCTGCCTTCTCCCCATATCCCTTGACTCCACTAGCCCCTAGAGCTCTATCTAACTCTCTCTTAAATCCATCCAGTGATTTGGCCTCCACTGCCCTCTGTGGTAGGGAATTCCATAAATTCACGTTGGACTAAGGGGCTTGTTTCTGCGCTGTGTGAATCTATGAATCTATGCATTCTGTATCGCTGCAACAACTCTTCTGCAAGGCAGCGTGTCCGTAGCAGGGACTAAAGGATGCAGGGATCAGGAACCAAGACTCTCCTTGATGGTCTTCCGTAAGGTTTTAAGTGAAAGGAGCAGAATTTGGCCATTCAGCCCATCAAGTCTACTCCGCCATTCAATCATGGCTGATCTATCTCTCCCTCCTAATCACATTCTCCTGCCTTCTCCCCATAACCGCTGACACCTGGACTAATCAAGAATCTATCTATCTCTGCCTTAAATATATCAATCAAACTCCTCAGCATAGGAACACTGCAAGGCTGCGCACTCTCTCCTCTACTCTCTCTACAGCAACGACTGCACCTCCACTGATTCCTCTGTCAAGCTTCTCAAGTTTGCAGATGATACAACCCTGATTGGACTGATCGAGGATGGGGAGGAATCTGCCTACAGACAGGAAGTGTCACAGCTGGCGTCCTGGTGCCATCGCAACAACCTAGAGCTCAATGCTCTTAAGACAGTGGAATTGATTGTAGACTTTAGGAGAGCTCCCCCTCCCCTCACCCCACTCACCATCAACAACACCACAGTCACATCTGTGGAGTCTTTTAAGTTCCTGGGAACCATCATCTCCAATGACCTTAAGTGGGGGGGCTACCATCGACTCCACAGTCAAAAAGGCACAACAGAGGATGTACTTCCTGCGGCAGCTGAGGAAGCACAATCTACCACAGGCAATGATGGTCCAATTCTATACGGCCATCGTAGAGTCTGGCCTCACCTTCTCCATCATGGTCTGGTTTGGCTCAGCCACCAAGCACGACATCCGGAGGCTGCAGCGAATTGTCCGATCAGCTGAGAAGGTTATTGGCTGCAACCTTCCCTCCATTGATGAACTGTACACTGCAAGGTCCAGGAAGCGAGCGGGCAAGATCATCTCTGACCCCTCTCACCCTGGCCACAAACTCTTTGAATCACCTCCCTCTGGAAGGCGACTCCGGACTGTCAAAGCTGCCACAGCCAGACATAAAACAGCTTTTTTCCCCACGAGTAGTAGCTCTACTCAATAACCAAAAATCTGTAGCCTCCTGTTGCTCTGGTATTTTATTTAATTCGCACGTCAATAATGTTTTATTATTAATATTTTATGTGTCATTCCTAACTGTCACTGTATGTCATGTTGTCACTTGTGGGCGGAGCACCAAGGCAAATTCCTTGTATGTGAACACTGGGCCAATAAACGTATTAATCAATTAATTAATTTATTTATTTATTTCTCTATAGTTTCCTTCAGTCCGATCACAGTCTAACATCTCTCTGTTCTTAGCCTCTTGAAGTGCAACCCACTCCTCCACCTTCCCTCCATCATGCCACCAATGGAAACCCTCCCTTCAGCAACCTAAACCCTGGAATCCTCTCCCTCAAACTCCTTGCATCTCAACCTCACCTCACCTCACATCAAGCATTTGGAGTATGCCCTATCGCCCTAATTAGATCATTGTGATTTTTCCTGTCCGATTAAGCTTCCACAAAACATCTTTCAACATTTTACCTTGTTAGACTTTTTAATAGAAATTGTTATATTTGACAAGATTACAATTGCATATGAATCTAAATATCTTGTAGGGCACACGGTCAAGAATGCTCGATGGATTAGTATATATAATGGAGAACTGTCATCAAGCACTGGTTATTTGAGACTTTATTTCAAATTGACGACAACGAAGTCAATACTTGACTAAATACAGTAAACTCTCATTTTTATGGACCTCTTTACAATATGTTATGGTTATAGCTGATGCACCGATCAATCTTCACTGCCATGCCAGGCTGCCGTTGCCAGCCACCGTTTGTACCGCATCCCCAGCAGCTTCCAGGCCATGCTGCCCACGTTGGCATACACTGACTCTCCCGCCACTTCCAGGCCAGGCTGCCAAAGCCACAGCATCCACCTCCGCTGGCCAGCAATGCCACCCTGGTTCCGCTTCCAGTGACGGCAGCAAACGTCCCCGCCAGCCCACACCACCTGCCCCCCACTTCCAAGCTGGACCTACTGCTGCCATCCCTGGCCCACATGGATTCCATGCCGCGTCTAGGGCCACCGCCGCCACCACTAACCTTTGCCTGTAGTCCGGCCTCCCGCGGGTCACAACCAATGACTCCGCCGATCCTCGCCTCAACTCACCTGGATTCCAGGCCCAGTTCCAGAACATGACCCAAACGTCACCTTTCCATGTTCTCCAGAGATGCTGCCTGACCTGCTGAGTTACTCCAGCACTTTGTGTCCTATTGTGTATTAACCAGCATCTGCAGCTCTCAACTGCTTATAATCCCTTACTCGATTATAGTGGACAATCGGCCATAACAGAAATCATTGCCTGCCCGCCCCCCCCCCTTAAGGTCTGTTACAATGAGGGTTTACTGTATGTATGATATTAGATCTAAACCAGACATGGGATAGTGTTTAACCTGATACAGTCTGAAGTGCCATAATCCAAACATAAGTATTTTACGAGATCTGGAGTTTCCTTCCAGCAACAATTAGGTGCCGTATTTAGGGATTAGGTCTTAATTGATATAAACAGAGGTCAAAAATTCTGCTCCGACAGCAGCCTTCAAAACAGAGAGCTTTAAAGTTCAAATTGATTAATAACATTGACGTTAAGTTTCTGGAACATTTAGTGGACGGAGCGACAACAGATAAAACATTCAAAGCTGTCTCAGGCACAGCAGGTGGACAAATTGATTGAATGTGCAGAAAAAATGAAGGATAAAGACAGGATGATTTATTGATGCTATATAGATTAATTTGATGCTACTTTGTCTGAACAGCTCAATGGTACCTATGATTTGTGGTTTCTTTCAATATAGTCAAGAATTATAGTGATGTGGATTTGTCATGGTTTTGGATTTACAAAACAAAGTCATGTAGCGTTTATTCGAAAGAAAGAATAGCTCCAAATACTTAAATGCATCTTCCATCCTCTCCAATCCCCTGCAGTAAGTTCACACTGACTGTCACATTGGTAGTCAGTATCGTTTGAATCAAACAATAACTAGTGGGCCTCGAGTCAGGTTTTGCATTGAACAAGGAGAAAAATGTAGAGCAATAATAAAAAAAGCAAAAATCACTTACATGAGGTGGCAATATATTTACTTAAAGGGTGGCGAGGACGCAAATTGTCAGAATACTGCCGGTAAACTGCAATGAAATTGTTTTTTCAGCTTCACTTCCCAAAGCTTGAGGCTAAGCATGTTTGACCTTTTAACAAATTGAATACTTTCCTCTAGGTCATGGAGCTATGCTGAATGCTGACGGTGGTGTTCAGCTTGATACAATCATTATGGACAGTAAAAAAGTTGCCCGCGGACCATTCTCCTCTGTGTTCAGAACATTTCCAATCCAGCGGCACTTGCACACCTGGTCATGAATAAAGTACGGTTTGTCACATACCCTCTGTTGCAGAAAATGCTTTAGTCAGCGTTCTCATTCTCATTGCAACACAAATAGCAAATCTGAAGACTGAAGAATGGTCCCAATGTGAAACATTGCCTGTTCATTCCCTCCACAGATGCTGCCTGACATAACACTTCATCCCAGCAATGGGGAGGGAGATTGCAGCCTTCACGTGGTCCACCCTGTTTCGACAAATGAAATCAATCCGGCGGGCACAATCAAAAAGATCAAATAGAACAAGTTGTCCTACAACTTTAAGCTGTGCATTCTATACGCAAGAAAAAGAAGATCCCAGCAATTTATGTTTCGCTCAAGATTCCAGCATCTCCAGTTCCTCCATGTACCGAAAATCATTTGGACCAAGTACTCCTGTTACTGACTAAGAGATACCAAATACTGAGGATGGCTCAATGGTAGAATTGCATTGGAGAGAGTGCAGAAGAGGTTCATCATGACAGATGTTTCACCTGCCGCAAGACTGGATGGACTGGGTTTGCTTTTCTTGGAGCCAAGGAGGCTGAGGGGGTACCTGACAAAATGAAGAGATATAGATAGGGTAGATAGTAAGAAGCCTTTCCCCTACGGAGTGGTGTCAAAGACCAGAGGGTATACGTTAGGTGATGAGGTTTAGAGGGGAAGAATCTTTTCACCTAAAGATTCAATGGTCCAATGGTTCTTTGTTGTCACGTGTGCTCTGCACAGTGAAATGTTTTTTTGCATAGCTTACACGTGTACAACTTGCCATATTTTGGCACCATTTACACAAAGAAAGAGTCCAAAGTCCAGTCTATGTGCTGGATGTACTGTCAGATACTTAATCCTGAAACCATTTTTGTTATTGCTGATATTTCAACTAATCGCTACACTTAAATCAAAAGATGTGTGATCACTTCCCGCTCCAGAGAGTTGAACAAGCAACCCTCCTGACACTGCAACAAGGTGGTGGGGAGAACATGCCGTATTGGATGAGATGCTAACCTAAGACCCACGCCGGCCACATCCAGCGCACAGAAGAACAAATCTACGACACCTTATTGGATTCAAGCAAAGGAGTTCACCACATTGTTTATCTTTCTTCCAACATTACTGGAAGAGATCAGAAGTTCAAAATCATATTATTCCTTGTGGAAGTTTGGTGAACACTAAGTGGTTGTTATATTTCCAATGTTGGAATGCTAACACTGTTCCCACTCCAACTTCTTCTGTAGGTATCTTCTCCTGGACACAGGGGTGAGCCCTTTAAACGCTTGAGCCAATTCTGATATTCAATGAGATCATGAATGTTCTGCGACCAAATTCCTTTGTATTTACGACTTTGGACCATATTTCATGCCACTTCTGATTATCAAGCACTATCCTTCTTCCACCCTTTGTAATGCCAATGATCATTTTTTAGACCTTGTCTGTTGCAATCGATTCCCCAAGATTTTGGAGTATTTCATGCACTGCTGATCGCCCCATGACAGGAAGGATGTGGAGGCTTTAGAGATTTACCTGAATGCTGCCTGGATTACAAGGTTTCAGCTACAAGGAGAGGTTGGAGAAACTTGGAATGTTTTCTCTGGATCGTCGGAGGCAGAGGGGAGACTTGTTGGAACTATATACAATTATAAGAGCCGTAGTTAGGTAAACAGTCAGAACCCTTTTTCCCCAGGATGGAAATGTCCAACACTAGAGGGCATAGCTACAAAGTGAGAGGGGAAAAGTTTAATGTCAATGTGCAGGGCAAGTTTTTTTTAAACACAGAGAGGTGGGGACCTGGAACACATTGCCAGGTTGGTGGTGGAGTTAGATATGATAGTGATGTTTAAGAGACTTTTAGATACGCACATGGAAGGGCAAGGAATAGTGGGATATGGATCACGTACAGGGAGGTGAAGTAAGTTTAACCTGGCATCATGTTCGGCACAAACATTCTAGGCCAAAGGGCCCATTCCTGTGCTGTACTGTTCTATACTGCCCTCTCCAAAATCAATATATTCTTCTAAATACATTGTGCCCAAAAATGTCCACAGTCATTAATGTCTGGTACAAATGCCTGTATTTGTTGTACAATGTCTACCTGCCTGGTACTTCAGTACAAAGACGAGCATTTAATTGCCCCTTTTGGCTACTTTCGTATATGTCCACAAAACTGCAATAATCTATGTAAAGTTGTATATGGATGCCCTTCCTCTGTGCAATGTTTTTGGTCTAAACGTAATGTTATTCATGGACTGAAATCCATTTCTGCACCTGTGCTTACTCTGTTAACACCTCTTCTAATTTAATATGTCTATTCATGTTAATTAGAGTGCTGCCTGTTTTAGTATTTTTGCAAAATGTAGGCACATAGCTTTCTATTCCATCATTTAATTCAATTATAAATACATTGAATAGCACTCCTGCCAGTTTAGGTATTTGCTCATTATCTCTATGTTTTGCAGCTCAATCAATTCCTAATCAGGCCAATAATTTACCTTCAATTACATGACCTTTAACTCCAGCGAACCATCTTTTACTAGGGACTTCATCAACTGTCTTCTGGCCTATCCATACACATAATGTCACCTCTTTAAAAATTGAATCAGGTTTGACAGGCATTATAAATCCCCACTCGTTCCATCTGATCAGCAGAAAATGTCTAAGGATTGAGTCACTGTCATTAATTATGGACTCTATCAGTCCCAACAACTGAACATAGGCCATTCCCTGCCCTTCCTCCCTCAACTTCCTTAAATAGCAGACTGTTATTTGCAATTTTCTAACCTGTGCATCGTTTTGCAGATGAAAGGTTGCCGGTACACACAGTTAATAAACATACAAGGCTGGAATACAAAGCAGTGACATTTAACTTCTTACATGTGCTTGTACACCATACCAGTGCTTACTGGTTAAAAAACACTAATAGAAACAATTCCTGACTGCAGAGCATTTTGGAAATTTTGTAAAGCATTTTCAAGCAAACCCCAAGGTAAAACATATCTGGTCTCAAGCATTTAGTTTCTTTTATTTTAGTTTAGTTTAGTTTAGTTTAATGATACCCCATGGAAACAGGCCCTTCAGCCCATCGAGTCAATGCTAAGCAATGATCACCCATTCACACTAATTCTATATTATCTCACTTTCATATCCTACACTCGAGGGGCAATTTATGGAAGCCAATTAATGCAAGTCTTTAGAATCTGGGAGGAAACCAGAGCACTTGGGAAAAAACCCCAAGCGATCACAAGGAGAGCTTACAAACTCCGGGTAGACATCAGTATCGATCCTGGGTCTCTGGCACTGAGGGGCAACAGTTCTACCCCTGGGCCACTGTACCACCCTCCAACTTGTTATTTGTGCCATTATTGTTGTTCTTGTACATTTTCACCACAACCGTGACCCAATATTACCTTTCATCAGATGTGTACAATCAGTTCACTAACAGTGCTGTCAATGGTGAAACAGTGAAGGATCCACAATCTCTTATTTTGGGTTATATAGCACTGGTCTGGTTTATGAGGGACTCGTTTTGTTCCTGGCATTCTATGGCTATTATAGTTGAAATTTATTTGCATTGATTTTGATATGATTGGCAAAAAATGTTATGCACTCATTTTTACAACTGTATTTTCTGCTTTTAGCCAACATTTCTACCATTCACCAATACATGTTTGTTAGTGCCTTGCTTTATACTTTTTCTTTAATGCAATTCCCTCATTACTTCTTTCATTATCCAAGATTGTTTAATTTCAGCAAATAGATCTTTTGTATCTCACGGGTATAAAGAGAAAGTAAATTGTGTTAAATTCGTTTTTAAATACCTTTGGATCATTTTCTGCAATTGCACCATTTGATTGTCCCAGTTCACTGAAGCAACCTCTGTCTGAATGCATATAAATCAGCCTAAAGCTAAATATAAAAACTTGGCAGCTGCTTTATGTATCTACCTTTAGATAGATAGATAGATAGATAGATAGATAGATAGATAGATAGATAGATAGATAGATAGATAGATAGATAGATAGATAGATAGATAGATAGATAGATAGATAGATAGATAGATAGATAGATAGATAGATAGATAGATAGATAGATAGATAGATAGATAGATAGATAGATAGATAGATAGATAGATAGATAGATAGATAGATAGATAGATAGATAGATAGATAAATACTTTATTAATCCCCTTATTCAGGGGAAATTCTGATGTCCTTGCAGCACACTAATAAAAATACAACACAGTATTCATAAAGAAATTCAACACCAAAACATCCCCCCACAGTGATTCCCACTGTGGGGGAAGGCACAAAGTCCAGTCCCCATCCTCTTGTCCACCCATAGTCGGGCCTATTGAGGCCTCCACAGTCGCCGCCACGGCGCCCGATGTTCTCGCCGGGTGATGGTACTCCGGCGTCGGGAGAACCCCCAGCGGCTTAGGGTGCCAGGAACGGCCGCCTTCCCACCGGAGCCTGCGGCTTCCAAGCCAACAGACCACGCCAGACGGAGCTCCGCACACTGGTGATCTCGGCGAGATGTAAGTTCAAACATCGCAGCTGGCCGCTCCGCAGAACCGCGGCTCCACGATGTTTTCCTCAGCGGTACCAAGCATACTGGAGTCCCAGCGCGGCGACCCAGGAAAGGCATTGCCCGCTCCGCAATAGCGCTCCAGCGCTGCACTACCGCCAAAGCCGATGTTCTGCGCCGCCGCCAACGCCGATGTTCTGGCCAGGTCCCCTCAGGGAAACGTCGCTCCAGGACCCGCTGGTAGGCCGCGAGGACAGGTCGAAGACGCTGCTCGGAGGAAGGCAACCCCTCCGACCAGGTAGGGACTTAGAAAAGCAGTTTCCCCCTTCCCCCCCACCACCCCCCACACATAAAAGATTTAGACCCCCTGACTGTACACTTAACGAACTAAAAATAATAAAAAAGAAGGGGAAAAAAAATGCCATAATGAACTTCGCTACATTATGATAGTCTTGAGATGAATGTTCAAGCACCATTAAGCTATTTACTAAAGCTGGCTCATTAGTCAGTACCAAATCGAATATGGCCTCCCCCTTCTTGACTCTGGGATGCGATGTTGAACACACAAGTAAATCACAAACATTCTGCCATAAGTTGGTCTACCTGAAAGTTAAACTTCTCCACAAACTTACTACATGCTTGTCTAGTTTTTATTACACTTCTGAGGGTGCATAAACTTTATTACACTTCTGAGGGTGCATAAACAACACCCACTTGGGTCTTAGTCTAGTTTTAGTCTTTTTGTCACAATTCTCATAAAGTTTCCAATGTCTGCCTATCTTCCAGTGTATCCATACTTCTCTCTGAATTGAGTGACTTCTTCCTTATTAACCACCTCTCCTGCCATTTCCCCTACTTTTCCTGTGGACTTTGTAAACTTAGTTTTGTCTCCTGGCTGTTTTACAGCCACGCGTCTTCCACAGATACCTTCCTACTCCCTAGTAACGCATTCTATTTGTTCCTTACATTGAACACTCCCATACTGCAGATGCTGGGTCCAAAATAAAACTGAAAATCCTGCAAATATGCTGCAGGACAGGCTACCTGACACGCTGAGTATTTCCAATATGTCCTGTTTTATTCCTTGCAATCTCAAGTAGGTGTTGAGCCCTCACCCTCTCTCCTCTCCTGATTTACTCAAGCATTTTTAATCTCTCCCTCACTTTATTTAATTTCTCCACATCTTTTAGTTTTCCCATTATCTGTCGTGTTAAAACACCAAATCTAACAGTAATTTTTTTAGTTTGAGTTTTAGAGATACAGCACGGAAACCGGCCCTTTGGCCCACCGAGTCCGCACTGACCAACGATCCTTGCTCTTTAACTATATCCTGCGTACTCCAGGGACAATTTACACTTACATTAAGCCAATTTAACTATATACCTGTACGTCTTTGGAGTGTGGGAGGAAACTGAAGATCTCGGAGAAAACCCACGCGGTTACAGGGAGAATGTACAACATTTGTACAGACAGCAACCGTAGTCAGGATTGAACCCGGGTCTCTGCAAGCTGCAAGCGATGTAAGGCAGCAACTCTACTGATGCACCACTGTGCCATCCTAGAGTCTACTCTCTTTTGTATGATCTGTTCCGAACTATTATTGATGCGGAACATGGCGTTATAGAGTCACAGAGATATACAGCACAGCAAGTGTGCACTGACCCTCTTATTTACACTCATTCTACAATAATCCCATTTTGTTTTTAATTCTCCCCACATTTTCATCAATTCCTTCTTGATTCTACCACTCACCTACACACAAGGAGTAATTTACAATAGGCACTTTACCTATGAACCTATAGGTCGTACCTATGGGACGACAGATGGCACAATGGGCTAAGTGTTCGGCTGGCGACCGGAAGGTAGCCGGTTCGAATCCCGCTTGGAGTGCATACTGTCGTTGTGTCCTTGGGCAAGACACTTCACCCACCTTTGCCTGTGTGTGAATGTGTGTGAGTGATTGGTGGTGGTCGGAGGGGCCGTAGGCGCAGATTGGCAGCCACGCTTCCGTCAGTCTGCCCCAGGGCAGCTGTGGCTACAGAAGTAGCTTACCACCACCGAGTGTGACTGAGGAGTGAATGAATAATGCGATGTAAAGCGCCTTGAGTATTAGAAAGGCGCTATATAAATCCCATCCATTATTATTATTATTATGAACCCACTCCTCTTTGGAATGTTGGAAAGAAACTGGAGCACCCAGAGAAACACCCAAATGGTCATTGGAAGAATGTGCACATGGAGCACAGACAGCTCCCCGGGTCAATTTAAACACAAGTATCTGGCAGCAGTGAGGCACAAACTCAAACTACTGCACCACTTCACCACATTGCAAAGACTGTAAAAGATTGTAACTATCCACCTTATCTGCACCACTCGTGACTTTATAAACCTCTCATAAATCTATACACTCATAGAGTTGCAGGTAGAAAAGGTGGTCAAAAAGGCTTTTGGCACATTGGCCTTCATCAGTCTATCAAGTATAGAAGTTGGGAGGTCATGTTGTATAAGACGTTGGTGGGACCGCATTTAGAGTATTGTGTTCAATTCTGGGCACCGTGTTATAGAAAAGATATTGTCAAGCTTGAAAGAGTTCAGAGAAGATTTACGAGGATGTTACCAGGACTGGAGGATCAGAGTTATAGGGAGAGGTTGAGTAGGCTGGGTCTCTATTCTTTGGAGCGCAAGAGGATGAGGGGTGATCTTATAGAGATGTATAAAATCATGAGAGGAATAGATTGGGTAGAAGCACAGAATCTTTTGCACAGAGTAGGTGAATCGAGGACCAGAGGACATAGGTTTAAAGTGAAGGGGGAAAGATTTAATAGGAATCTAATAGGAAGGGTAACTTTTTCACATAAAGAGTGGTGGGTGCATGGAACAAGCTGCCAGAGGAGGTAGTTGAGGCTGGGACTATCCCAACATTTAAGAAACAGTTAGACAGATACATGGATAAGACAGGTTTGGGAGGGATATGGACCAAATGTGGGCAGGTGGGACTTGTATGACTGGGACTTGTTGGTCAGTGTGGGCGAGTTGGACCGAAGGGCCTGTTTCCATGCTATCACTCTATAAACCTCTATAGGGTCATCCGAAGTGCCATTTCCTGCAGCCTTTCTCACCACTGCTGTTCATCTTCATCAGAGCCCCAGCCCCTCTCCCAACTGCTGACAGGCTGCTTTGGCACAACCCCTGCCCCTGCATGTTCCAGTAACCATGCAGCCTGCACCCTGCAATCAATCTGTCCCAGAAAGTGTGGCCCGCTCCATAATGCCCGATGTGTGTCCTCCCATTACAGTGACTCCCATAAGTGCAGCCTGTGTCTTTCACATCCCAGTCCTCGCTGCACTACCTCTGGCTCCGAAACACCACAGCTGCCTTTCCAACGATCCTTATCCTCTCAGGCAGCAATTACATTTTATGATCAGTTAGGACAGTTTCTACCAGCGCACATTCCCTTGGAATAACGGTTTTGTTACTGGACCAGTAATCCAGAACCCTGAGCTAATGACCTGGAAACATGAATATAATTCACACTAGAACAGGTAGAGAATTTATATTCATCCATCAAAATAAATCTGGGATGAGTAACAATGATCAAATTGTCGATGAGAAGCCCATCTGGTGCACACGCACCAAGCCTGATGGCACACCTCATAGAGATGCTGCCTCGCAGCACCAGAGATGGGCAGCGCTGTGGTAGACTTACTGCCTTACAGCGTCGGAGATCTGGGTTCGATCCTGACTATGGGTGCTGTCTGTACAGAGTTTGCACGTTCTCCCCGTGACCACATGGGTTTTCTTTGGGTGCTCCGGTTTCCTCCCACACTACAATGACCGGTAGGTTAATTAGCTTTGTAGGTTAATTAGGTTCAGTTAAATAAAAAGTAAATTGTCCCAAGTGTGTGGGATAGTGCTAGTGTACAGGGTGATCACTGGTCAGCATGGACTTGGTGGGCTGAAGGGCCTGTTTCCACGCTGTATCTCTAAAACACTCAGGGTCAATCCTTACCTCAGGTAATTCATGTGTGAAGTTTGCACGTTTAGTCTGAGAGAGAGCACATTTCGGCTGTCTACACTTCACGCTGCCTCGGCAAGGCCACCAACATAATCAAGGACCAGTTTCAACCCCGGTCACTCCCTCTTCTCCCCTCTCCCATCAGGCAAGAGGTACAGAAGTTTGCTAATGCATACCCCCAGATTCAGGGACTGTTTCTTAGTTTTTAAGAAGGAACTGCAGATGCTGGAAAATCGAAGGTACACAAAAATGCGGGAGAAACTCAGCGAGTGCAGCAGCATCTATGGAGCGAATGAGAAAGGCAACGTTTCGGGCCAAAACCCATCTTCAGACTGATGGATAGGCAAAGTTTCGGGCCAAAACCCTTCTTCAGACTGTTTCTTAGTTGTTATCAGGGGGGATCTTATAGAAACTTTCAAAATTCTTAAGGGGTTGGACTGGCTAAATGCAGGAAGATTGTTCCCGATGTTGGGGAAGTCCAGAACAAGGGGTCACAGTTTAAGGATAAGGGGAAAATCTTTTAGGACCGAGATGAGGAAAACATTTTTCACACAGAGAGTGGTGAATCTATGGAATTCTCTGCCACTGAAGGTAGTTGAGGCCAGTTCATTGGCTATATTTAAGAGGGAGTTAGATGTGGCCCTTGTGGCTAAAGGGATCAGGGGGTATGGAGAGAAGGCAGGTACTGAGTTGGAAGATCAGCCATGATCATATTGAATGGCGGTGCAGGCTCGAATGGCCGAATGGCCTACTCCTGCACCTATTTTCTATGTTTCTATGTTTCTAACTGTACCAAGCCATCTCCAACTAGAGAGTGGTCCTGACCTCCTATCCGGCTCATTGGAGACCCTCGGACTATCTTTAATCAGACATTCCACCAGGCCAACATTCCTGAATCGTCCATCATCCTTCCTGTTTACATTCTATCCCTGCGGCAGGACAAACATCGTGAGCAGAGTTCAGATCCCAGGAGTTATCCTGGAAAAAGGGCTTACACCAACATGGAAATCCCCAGCTGATTGGTCTGTACCATTTTAATTTTACTTTTTAGTCCATTAAAATAAGTCACCAATTTGCACTGAGCACTGGACACCATTTTAGATACTAACTCCTGGGAAAGGTATTGTGTCAGAACCCATAAAAAGAATGCGTTAGACAGATAGACACAAAATGCTGGAGTAACTCAGCGGGTCAGGCAGCATCTCTGGAGAAAAGGAATAGGTGACGTTTCGGGTCGTTACCGAAACATCACCCATTCCTTTTCTCTAGCGATGCTGCCTGACCCGCTGCGTTACTCCTGCATGTTTGTGTCTATCTTCAGTGTAAACCAGTATCTCATGTCAAGTCAAGTTTACTCGTCACATACGCACACGAGATGAGCAGTGAAATGAAAAGAATCACATATTCACATATTACATATTTGTGGGAGGAAAAAAAAAGAAAAAAAAAAGCAATTATAAAAAGACACCTCACAACAGTAAATTGACACCGTAAAGTTAGTCCCTGATGAGATAGGAGTTTACAATCCTAATGGCCTCTGGGAAGAAACTCCTTCTCATCCTCTCCGTTTTCACAGCATGGCAACGGAGGCGTTTGCCTGACCGTAGCAGGTGGATCAGTTTGTTGTTGGGGTGGAAGGGGTCTCCCCATGATCTTGTTGGCTCTGGATGTATAGTTCCTGCAGGGGGGGGGCGAGTGTAGTTCCCATAGTGCGTTCGATCGAACGCACTACTCTCTGCAGAGCCTTCTTGTCCTGGGCAGAGCAGTTCCCAAACCAGATTGTAATGTTTCCGGACAATCTGCGGTTCCTCCAGACACAATAGATTGAGTTAACGTGGAGGAGATTTTGCAAACAGTTTTATCTGGATGGAATTGCACTTGTTGTGAAGTCAGATTGGGCACAACAGTGCATGATTCACTTTAGCATGTCCGATCATTCCCCCGTCAGACTTACCCCTAACGCCAGCCCTCCTCAAGCAACGCCCATCTTCACCTTCCTTACACTAACTGGAGCTTTTGGTTACATAGATCAGTCAATGATGAGCCAGGAGCACATCACTTACTATGTAGTTCCACAACCACAACATAAGAGTCAGAGTGAGGCCCAGCGCGAATTGGAGGAACAGCATCTCAGATTTCACTTGGGCAGCTTACACCCCAGCAGTATGAACATTGACTTCTCTAACTTCAAGTAACCCTTGCTTTCCCTCCTCTCCATCCCTTCCCCTTCCCAGTTCTCTGACCAGTCTTAATGTCCCCAACTACATTTTTATCTCTGTTTGCTTTGTTGTTACCTTCTCCCAGCTAACGAAGATCTATTCTACATTTTCCTTGATCTCCATTCCGGTTGTCCCATTTCCACACCTTACACTTCCTTATCTATGTATCTCCCTCTCCCCTGACATCAGTCTGAAGAAGGTCTCAACCCGAAACGTCACCCATTCCTTCTCTCCGGTGATGCTGCCTGGCCCGGTGAGTTACTCCAGTATTTTGTGTCTATAAGGGGCACTTTGTTGACATCAGGAGAGTCGACTGAGTGAACTGATGGTAGACTATACATTCAGCATTTAAAATCCGCAGGGTGTGTTATAACTACATTAAGTGCTCTCTTCAGCATTTAACTGCTCAAGATAGTCGTTCAATGGGTGACTTATTGATGATGCCACTGGCACCATTTCATTCCTGGAGATATATGTGTGGCCATAACTGGTCTCCCAGGTTGTATTGAAGCTCTTGGGGCAAGGGACAAAGATTAGTCCACCAAATGAGAGAACCTTTAGAGACACAACAACCTCCCTGATCTCAGGCTTACGTTGGTTCAAGACCATTGCCACCGAGTCATGTGGCATTCTGTGGGAAGACAGAAGAAACTGTGTTGAAAGAGTTTAAAAGGAGCCCAGGAAACAGAACTGCAATGAGTGTAAAAAACATAGGGAACAGAGATCTGGCAAGTCTAACCATGCTTTTGATTAAACAAATGCCTGGGGAATTAAACATGTTTCTTGCAGGATATGTATAACAGTAAGTAACCTAATTGTGGTTGTAATTCAAGTAGATTTTTTATATCGGTTGAGTTAATCTTCCGATTGCTTCACATAGCTATTTGTCAATAAAGAGTCTGAAGAAGGGTTCACCTAGTCCTTTTCTCCAGAGATGCTGCCTGACCCGCTGAGTTACACCAACTTTCTGTGTCTATCTTTTGTCAATGAAGATTCTCTGCGAGACTGTAAAAATGTGGACTTCTTCCCATAGTTCAGGAGCCTCCCCTTGATGCAGAAACACATCAGTGATGAAGTTCACCTCTACCTTCAATGCAACTGAAACCTGATTGAGGATAAAGACATTTGAAAATCAAGATCACAGACCTGGCACCAGACCCAATAAATGACAGGCAGTAGCAATCTTCAAGGTCCTATGAGAACCAGATTGCCTACCGCAGGCACTTTCAAGCATTGGAAATATACCAACCTTTCCATCTCCACAAAGTTCTCCAAATTCACTGGGAGGAGACGCAAGCCAACGTCAGCCAACGTCAGCGCCGTCTCCCAGGCCAGCATCCCCAGTGTTGTGTGCCTTGTTTCTCTCAGTAGACCATTTCCACTGAGAGTTATGATCTGCAATATTGGCTCAGATATTTATCCCCTC
This sequence comes from Amblyraja radiata, assembly GCF_010909765.2. NCBI lineage: Eukaryota > Metazoa > Chordata > Chondrichthyes > Rajiformes > Rajidae > Amblyraja > Amblyraja radiata. The sequence goes on from NC_045960.1 coordinate 96,993,331, forward strand.
TCCTTTAGAACACCCTGTCCATGGGACTTGTTTGACAGCCCTGCATTTCACAAGGCTTTTAGACTGTCTAAATTCCACCATTTACCATCAATTAGCCACATAACAATCCTGGTCAACTGTGGCCTTGCCCTATCATAGATCTTCATTGTGTCCTGTCTATTCCTCCATTCAGTGTAACAGCAACATATAGAGTCATAGATTCACACAGCATGAAAACAGGCGCTTCGGCCCAACTTGCCCACGCCAACCAACATACCACATACCACTTGCCTGCATTATGGCCCATATTCCTCTAAACCAATCCTATCCACGTAATTGTCTTTATGCTTCTTAAACTTAAAACTAACAGTTTTGACAAAGAGTCCCCACATGCATCAGTAACTCTGTTCTCTTTCCACAGAAGCTTCCTGATCTACTGAGTGTTTCCAACATTTGCTGTTCTTGTTACTCTTGGTTGACTGCATCGGGCAGACTAGTTTGGCCACATATCAAAATTACACTCCTTATAACTCCTGCCCCATCAGTGGAGAGTCTCCAGTTTCCACGTTGGCTTCATCATCCACCTCAACAGGCCCAGAGCAAGAGTGGAAGCAAGTCACCGGATGAGACTGGGGGACAACACAGGTCAAGATCCCCAGGGACTGCTGAAGTGAGAGGAAAGGGGGATAAATTGAAATCGGCAGAGGTTGAGGCACTGGAAGGTAGCATTGAAAAGGAGGAAAGACCGCACTTAAAGGATTAATAAGAGATAAGTAGCATCAGATAAGTAATAGCAAGATTTTAGACAAGGGCCAACTGAGAGAAAATACAAAAGATCCAAGAATGGTTTACGATACGATACGATACGATACAATTTATTTGTCATTTGGACCCCTTGAGGTCCAAACGAAATGTCGTTTCTGCAGCCATACATTACAAACAAATAGACCCAAGACACAACATAATTTACATAAACATCCATCACATTGCTGTGATGGAAGGCCAAAAAAACTTATCTCTCCACTGCACTCTCCCCCCCGATGTCAGAGTCAAAGTCAAAGCCCCCGGCGGGCGATGGCGAATTGTCCCGCGGCCATTAAAGCCACGCCGGGTGATGCAAGGTCGCACACCGGGTTCTTGATGTTAGAGCCCCCGGCGTGCGCTCGCAGAGTCCCCGCGGCCATTCCAAGCTCTTCAACCCCGCAACTCGGGCGGGAGAAGTCGCCGTTGCGGGAGCCCTGAAAAGCGGTCTCCCTCCAGGGACCCGCGGGCTCCCGGTGCCGCCCGCCAAACCCGCAGTTGCAGCCTCCGAACCTCCGGAGGTCGGGTCGCAGCAGCGCTCCACCACAGCTCCACCCGCTCTGGACTCGGCCAGCTCCGCGACGGTCTTCCTGTTGGAGGCCGCTCCTCGTTGCAGCCCCAACGACAACGGAGACCCGACAAAGAAAAGGTCGGGTCTCCCGTGCAGGGAGAGATTTAAAAGTTACCCCCTCCCTCCCACCCCACCCCCACCCCCCCATACACATACCCCAACAAAAAATAACAAAAAACTACATAAAAACATAGACATAAAATAATAAAAACGCAGACGGACTGCAGAGGCCGCTGCTGACGAGAGTCGCGCCGCCCACCATTCTGTATCTGTATATAATTTCATGTCTAAACAAAGTAGGTGGAGTTAAGCAGGGAGTTAACAATGTTATAAAATGGGCAAGAATGGTTTCTAAAGATAAAAGAATGGGCGGCACGGTGGCGCAGCGGTAGAGTTGCTGCCTTGCGCCAGAGGCCCGGGTTCAACCCTGACTACAGGTGCTGTCTGTACGGAGTTTGTACGTTCTCCCCGTGAACGCGTGGATTTTCTCCGAGATCTTCGGTTTCCTCCCACATTCCAAAGATCTACAGGTATGTAGTTAAATTGGCTTTGTAAATTTAAATTTCAAACGGCACAGACCCAGTGGCTGAAGGACCTGTTTCCGCGCTGTATGTCTAAACTAAACTAATAAGAAGTTCAGAATAGATGTGGAAAGGAAGAGGAGGATGGGACGGGGAGGGGTGGGGGAGAAAGAGTGAATGGCAATAGTAATGGAGGAGAATATTACAATTTGAGGGGTGGAGGGGGGAAGAGGGAATATTCTGAAATAATCAGTCATAATCTGTTCAGGAGTAACAGAATGCAATTACACTCGGACTATTCTACAGGCCTTCAACTAGGAAATCGCAGAGATGTGAAAAAGCTGTGAGAGGCTTGTACTATCTGAAAACAGACTGGGATAATAATAAGATAAGGACAAACAGGGAAAGAAGCTTCTGAAGTGTGGTCAGGAGAACCTATACGGGTATATAAAATTATGAGAGATATAAATAGGATAGACAGTCATAACCTTTTTCCCCAGAGTGAGAATGTCAAGGACTAGAGGGCACAGCTTTAAGGTGAGAGGGACAAAGCTTAAAGAAGATGTGCAGGGCAAGTTTTTTTACTCGGAGTGGTGAATACCTGGAATGCACTGCCAGGTGTGGTGGAGGAGAGATATATTATTGTGCCATTTAAGAGGGTTTTAGATAGGTTCATGGATGTGCATCACATGCAGGCAAAGGAGATTTGACATCATGTTCGGCTCGGACATTGTGGGCCGAAGGGCCAGTTCCTCTGCTGTTCTGTTCTGTGTTCTATGTTCCACGTTGGATGATCAGCCATGATCATATTGAATGGCGGTGCAGGCTCGAATGGCCTACTCCTACACCTATTTTCTATGTTTCTATGTTTCTATATTCCCAAAGGGCAAATCATATCTAACTAATTTGATGATTTGATGAGCGCAGAGGATTATTGGGACACAGCTACCAGCCTTGGAGGGCATCTACCACACACGGTGCCTCAGGAAGTCCGTCAGCATCCATAAAGACTCATCACACCCTTGTAATGGACTGTTCGAACTACTTCCCTCCGGCAGACGTTACAAGGCCTTCTACGCCCGAACCTCCAGACTCAGAGACAGCTTTATTCCCAGAGCTATAGCGGCTCTGAACCGGCCCTGCTGAGTGCTCCCCATCCCCCCTGGACTGTCTCCCTCAGATGGTCACGTCACACAGCTTATTTATTTATTTTACTTTTCTTTTACATCGGTTGGAAGCTGCATACTAAATCTCGTTGCACTGACGTGCAATGACAATAAAATATATTATTATTATATTATTATTATTATTATGACATAATTTGACAAAGTAACAGAGAGTGTTGATCATAGAAGTGTTGTATCTATGCATTTCTATAAAGCTTTTGATAAAGTGTCAGTTCATAAGGTTTCCATCAACACTGAAGGCCTTGGAATACAAGAAGCTGCAGCAACATGGTTAGAAACTTGGCCAAGTTACAGAAAACAGTGAGTAGCAGTGAAAGACTTTTAATCAGATTGGACGCAAGTATACAGTGGAGTTTCCCAGGGGTGAGGATTTGGACAGCTGCCTTTCTGCGTCAATATTAAAGAGTTAGACTTGCATTTTCAGGCACATTTTTCACATTTGCCAATGACACAAAACTTGAAAACGTCGTGAATAATGTGCAGGGTCTACACTGAAAAAACAATAAACTTCAAGGAGACATAAGCTGGTGGAATGGACGCACAGATGGCAGGTGAAACAAAATACTGAGAAATATTTAAAAAGCATATTTTGGTAGGAAGAATAAGAAGAACAAATGTAAACCTGATGGCAGAATTTTAAAGGTGGTATAAGAACAGAGTAATCTAGTGGTGAATGTGTAAGTTAGTTCATTGAAAGTGGCAGAGTAAGATGAGAAAGCAATTTAAAAAGCACACAGTATGGGTTTTATGAATAGAAGTATAAAGTACAAGAGAACAAAGTCATAATCAACCATAAAAAAATACAAAGTGATGAAGTAATTTGGTGGGACAGGAGGACATGGATAGATGATGGTTTGGAGTGGGACCCTTCTTCAGACTGAAGAATACTGAAGCAGTCTAAAGAAGGGTCCCAAAGGGAAAAGAGCTGGATCTACGCCATGCCTCCTGTTGCTAATGGCCAACCTGCCCTTCCATGACTCATTGCTGTCTCACTGATGAGAATGGTAAATCTCTTTGACTCTCCATCTTCTGCAGCCACCATCTTTTAAATGGCAGAGGTACAACATGATCAGACCAAGTGGCTGCTCGATGATCAGAGGTGGCTGAATGGTATATTTCCATTCCCCATGACTCCCAATCTATGAATGACTCAAGGGCCTGTCCCACTTGGGCGTCATTTGCGCGTCATTTACGCGAAATCCTAAAATTTGGTTGGCACGTCGTGACGCGACGTGCACGTGGTGAGGCATGGTGGTAAATGCAGTGACGTGCGGTGCTTCCTTATCGCCCCAGGATATTTGGAATGCTCGAAATCCTCGTGCGCCACCAGCGAGACGTATCCCTTACGCAAGCTGACGTACTAACAGCGCACGTGTAGCGCGTGGTGAAGCATGGTTACGCACGGTGACGCACGAACATTGTCTATGCTAATTTATTATGCGTCACTGTGCGTCAACGTCCGTAAACCATGCAACGCTGCGCGGCACCCGTACACCATTGGCGCGCCATTTGCACATAATTTGAGCGCCGCACCATGTGATCACCCGGGTATAAAGTGCGTGTAGTTGAAAAAAATTTTCACTGGGAAAATCCTTGCCACGGAGATCGGACTACGAACGAACGACATCGCAAATGGCTCCCACATGACGCAGGGCCCTCAAGAGCACTTGGTGCGCGACTGTCGTACTGCTAGACGATTTTCGCGCGGCTGTCGCGCGTCAGTCACTACCGGCCTGTCACGTAAATGACGCGCAAATGACGCCCAAGTCTTCACTCTCACCGTCTCACTCGCTCCCTCTGACTCCAGAAGTTTTATTTTTAGAGATACAGCTCGGAAACAGGCCCTTCGACCCACCGGGTCTGCGCCACCCAGCGCTCCCCGCACATTAACATTATCCTACACCCACCAGAGACACTTTTATACATTTACCAAGCCAATTAACCTGTATGTTTTTGGAGTGTGGGAGGAAAGCAAAGATCTCGGAGAAAATCCACGCAGGTCACGGGGAGAACGTACAAACTCCATACAGACTCAGTGGGCCGAAGAGCCGGTTTCCATGCTGTATCTCAAAACTTAAACTAAGATGTTGACTGATCTGGTGAGCTCCTCCAGATTCCAGCATCTGCCGTTTCTTGTGTCTCAGAGCTTTACAGCACATGTTCAGCACATCAAAAAGAGCTGAACTTTCAATTTTGAAGCAAAAAGCAGCACCTTTCCCCTTCTATACCTATTCCCCTCCCAAACTAAATTCTTAACACTGAAGTCAAAGAGACATACATTAAGGATATACAGTATATACAGTATACAGCTCGTTATATATATATATAGCACTATCTGTATGAAAAAGATCCTATTAAACGTTTTTAAAACTACACTCTATTTATAATGCAAAGTTGTAGCAAGGAAGAAAAGCTTCTGATCTTTGGGATATCCAAGAGGGTTTTTAATAAGCAATCTGCTGGAGTGACTTTGAGGCGCAGTTAATGTTACAGCAAAGGCCAGAATTTGTAGAGTCCCGAGATCTTTGGGACTATTGCACAGCTCGAGGAGGTTAATCAAAAGTAGAAGAGGGGAATTGAAGAGGGATTTTAAGTCAAGGCTGTGAATTTCAAAGTGAAGGCTTTGCCAGAGCAGCAGAGCACAACTGTGTAACTAAGACCTATGGCTTTGCATATAGTTTGTCAGCTAAGCACTAACTTTATTATATGATTACATTTTTGTACCCTCGTTTGTTTATATCTAGGCAACATTAAAATCAATGCAAACACATATTTATCTATTGTGTGGTTAATTTATCTAAAAATCAATGCACAATTTCTGTTGCTCGACAAAAGCAAATGTCAGCAACATTTTTTCACAGATGAAGCATTGCCCTGTCTGCTCCACTGCTGCTCATTTCTTTGATTCTGTTTACCTTTTTGATAATCCCTCAATAAAAACAAAATGACAAAACCCTTTTTCTCAATAAAATTGATACGATTATTGGTACAAACAATGATAAATACTTCATTAATGACACAGTCCAACATTAAGTGAATACAGTGGAATGAAAAATGAATTTTTTGACTTATTCGATTTTATCTTTCTGCAAACCATGTACAATCTGCTTAATCAATCCAAACGTACTAACATAATTGTCTGCAGAATGGCTCACCATAATTCTTCCTGCTCCTTATAAATAATGATGAAAAATTAAAGATTCTGAAGGCAAAAAACTGCAGAGGCTGAAACACTGAAGTAAAAACAGATTTAGTTTGGAGATGTAGCTTTGAAACAGGTCCCTTCGGCCCATCGAGTCCATGATCACCCATTCACACCAGTTCTATGTTATGTCACTTTATCATCCACTTAGGGTTTTTTTTTTACAGAGACCAATTAATGTACAAACCCACATGTCTGGGATGTGGGAGGAAACTGAAGCACCCGGAGGGAACCCACATGGCCGTGGGCAGAACGAGCAAACTCCACACAGGCAGTACCTGAGGTCAAGATCGAACCTGGCTTTCCAACACTGTAAGGCAGCAGCTTCTCCAGCTGTACCACTGTGTCACGCTGATAACACTGAAGATCCTCAGCACCTATAGAAAAAGGAATAGATGCATTCCTTTTCTGAAAAGTCATTTCCCCGAAATATCAGCTCCATTTCTCTCTCCACGGATGCTGCCTGATCTGCTGAATATCTCCAGCATTTTCTACTCTTCTCTCACAAATCACAGACAGGTAGTTTGCAGAAAGTATTCTCTCATTTACATTGGCTGACTACAAATAATAAATAACCCCAATTTCTTGACATATCCGTCCACCTCTGGCCTCAAGGACAAGGTCTGCCTCTCAAACCTTCTGTTTGTTTACACCTGCAACCTTGAATCCCGATGTCAACCTGATCATTCTCCCCAACCGAGAGCAGTAAACATGCATGCCTCTAGTTGCCTTTGCTGGGAATCTCCCAACCTGTACCTGATTTGAGGATACAATTATGTTAATCTCTGATTTCAGTTGACATTTTCTGGGTTTGAGCCAGAGTCCTCGATTTAAATACTGCAAAACTTCAGTGGTTCCCATCTATTCTCTGTATGACTCTTCAGATATAAAATAATGGGATAATGCCTATCATAACATATCTAATGGTGGCACAGTGGTGCAGCTGGTAGAGCTGCTGCTTCACAGTGCACGGATCACGAACATCGTAGACCTGGCTTCGATCCTGACCTTGGGTGCTGTCTGTGTGGAGTTTGCATGTTCTGCCTGTGACTGCAAGGCCTTTGTGTGGGTGTTCCCGGTTTCTTCCCACATCCCACAGACATGCGGGTTTTTAGGTCGATTGGCCTCTGTGAATTTCCCCGAGTGTGCAGGAAGTGGATTCAAAAGTGGGATGTAAAATGGAACTAGTGTGAATGGGAGATCGATGATCAGCGAGGACCTGTTTCTGCATTGTGTCTCTCTTCTCTAAGTGTCAAGAGTGGGGGCACCGTCGAGTATGGCTGCGCTGCCTGCAGCTGTTTGTCCTTTCACCCTTTTATTTATTTTTAGTGTGTTGAAAGTGTTTGTTTTGGAGGCCTAGTCTTTTTATGTGGGGGGTGAGGGGGGGAACTGTATTTCTCAGTCCCTACCTGGTCGGAGATGCGGCTTTCCTCCGAGCCGCATCTTCGCCCCTTCCTTGCGGCCTACCAACGGGACTGGAGCGGCGTTTCCTGCCGGGACCGGCCAGAACCTCAGCTTCGGCGGCGGCGCAGCGCTGAAGCACCATCGCGGAGCGGGCGATGCCTTATCCGGGACGCCGTGTGGTAAGCTCTGGAGTGCTGAGACCGCCGACTCCTACACCGCGGAGCTGTGGTCGCAGAGCGTCCAGCTGCAGGCGGCGCTGGGTTTAAACACCGCGGTGCCTGGGATCTCTCACCGAGATCGCCAGTGTTGGAGCTCCGACCAGCGCGGCCTGTGGACTTCGGGAGCCGCGGTCTCCGGGGAGGAAGCGGCCGCTCCAGACATTCCAAGCCGCTGAGAGTGTTCTCCCGACGCCGGAACTCCATCATCCGGCGAGAGGGCCTGAAGCATCGGGCCGCCGTCGCAGCGGCTGCGGAGGCCTCAATAGGCCCGACCATGGGTGGACAAGAGGAAGAGGACTGGACTTTGTTGCCTTCCCTCACAGTGGGAACCATTGTGGGGGGATGTTTTTATGTTCAATGTTAAATTCTTTAATGTTGTATTTTTATTGGTGTGCTGCAAATGGCAACTCAAATTTCACTACACCAATTGGTGTAAATGACAATAAATGTCCTTTGTCCTTTGTCCTTAAATTCTCTTTAAGATGCTGCTCAAATTGTTGAGTTCCTCCAGCAGATTGCTCTTTGCTCCAAATTCCAGCAGGTATAGTCTCTTGCTTCTCCATCAGTTTAAAATGACCGCTCTTGATCCAGGCTGCAGCCTTCGTCACTTGCCTGTCCACTCCAGGTTTGCCCCATGGCCACACTGTGGCCCCACGTGCATGATTACACTGTCGCCTCATTGCTGCAGATGGTCGGTGCTGAGGAGCCAACTGCAGACAGTGGCCACAGCACTGTGGTTGGTCCAGTGGCCCCACGGACCGACAGGCCCAATAGACTTGCAACAGCTTGTGATGCCTGCAGTCCTCTCCAACTCTTGCTGCACGTCTCTGACAACAGAGACATTTGAAAACTGTTAAAATAGTTTTAAATATTTAACAAATTTTAAATATGTAACAGAAGTACTCATAGCCACATTTAAATTGCAGGCATTAATAATGCAAAATTAAAACATTTAAATTAGCTTTTCAATTGACTGTGGAGACCCTACAACTGGTGTGGAGCTGAGGGACTGAAGTACATCCGTCCCCACAGCTCAGGGCGAGGGAGCTCGGTTTACAGACTCTGAACGGCCTCCAACCATGGGGCAGGAGATCAGTGATATGGACAAGGTACAGGTACTTGATGTTAACTTTAGAGATACAGCACGGAAACAGGCCCTTTGGCCCACTGAGTCCTCGCTGACCAGCGATCACCCTGTACACTAGCACTATCCTACACACTAGGGACAATTTACAATTATACCTAGCCAATTAGTCTCGAAACTTGTACATCTTTGAAGTGTGGAAGGAAACCACAGCACCCGGAGAAAAGCCATGCGGTCATGGGGAGAACGTGGTCAGGATCGAACCTGGGTCTCTGGCGCTGTGAGGTGGTGACTCTATGCTGCGCCATTGTGCTGCCTGAGGTACTGTGGTCAGGAAGGCACTGCCGTTACCTGCCTGCTCCTTTGGGAGCTGTCGGTCACCGTTACACATGATCCAGGCCAGTGGCACTAGATCTAGAGAAATATGGGAAGATTTAAATCCATTAGAACTGGGAGCACACTACCCGAAGACACAGTGGAAATTCATTCCATCAATGAGTTTCAAGGGGGCCCAGGATCTGCGAGGATGAGGGACTCGCACCCACTACAGATCTCCGCTGTCTTCATTCCCTTTATTCTCCCGCCCACTCGCCCTCGATGTTCTGTGAGAGGATGTGCTTGGTTGAGTTGAAGACTATGTGGGCCCTGGGGAGTATTTTAGGACAGAGGATCTAGGAGTAAAAGTACATAGTAGTGGTGAAGAAGGTTTTGGGCACATTGGCCTTCATCACTCAGGCAATTGAGTATAGACGCTGGGGCGTTATATTACAGTTACATAGAACTGTACACGTCTGATGTGCAGATTTGTATGTTAATTGACCTCTGTAAATTGTCCCTAGTGTGTAGGATAGAGCTAGTGTATGAGTGATGGCTGGTTGTTGTGGACTCAGTGAACCAAAGGGCCTGTTTCCACTGGATCTCTAAGCAACATTTTAAAGACATTCGGACAGATGCACAAATATAAAAGGTTTAGAGGAACATACATATATAGATTAGTCAAGCATGAATTCCCCTTCGTAAATCCATGCTGACTGGGACTGATCCTGTTACTGCTATCCAAATGCATCGCTATTACATCTTTAATAATCAACTCCAGCATCTTCCCCACCACCGATGTCAGGCCAACTGGTCTATAATTCCCTGCTTTCTCTCTCTCTCTCTCCTTTCCCAAAAAGCGGGATAACATTAGCTATCCTTCTCCACAGGAACTGATCCTGAATCTATAGAACATTGGAAAATCATCACCAATGCATCCAAGATTTCTAGAGCCACCTCCTTGAGTACCCTGGGATAAAGACCATCAGGCCCTGGGGATTTATCAGCCTTCAGCCCCATCAGTCTACCTAACACCAATTTCCTGCCTAATGTGAATTTCCTTCAGTTCCTCTGTCACCTAAGGTCCTTTGTCCCCTAGTACATCTGGGAGACTGGTTCTGTCTTCACTAAGGAAGACACAAACAAAGTACCTGTTCAACTCGTCTGCCATTTCTTTGTTCACCATAATAAATTCACCTGTTTCTGTCTTCAAGGGAACCACATTTGTTGTTAAACATTTTTTCCTCTTCACATACCTAAAGAAGCTTTTACTATCCTCCTTTAAATTCTTGGCTAGCTTAACTTCATCTTTTCTCCTCGTATTGCCTTTTTCGTTACCTTCTGTTGATCTTTAAACGTTTCCCAATCCTCTGGCTTCCCGCTCATCTTTGCTATGTTATACGGCTTATCTTTTATTTTTATACTGTCCTTGACAACCCTTGTCTGCCACGGTCGCCTCTTACTCCCCCTAGGTTCTTTCTTCCTGGGCAAAACATGTGCGAAATAGGGGTCAATGAGATTAGCTTAGTTGGGGCAGGCATCTTGGTCAGCATGGATGAGTTGGCTGAAGATTGACAGTTAGCACAAAGCAAAAACATTTTGCTGTACTTCGGTACACGTGACGATAAACTAAACTAACTAGCGAACTGAAGGCCTGCTTTTGTGCTGTATGACTTTATGACTCTATGTAGTGGCTGTGTTTCTGCATTGACAACAGGCCCAAGGGTCTGTAAACACAATCTTGCAATCTCTGATCATGCCGTGCATGAAGATACTTGGATATGTCTGCAGACACCATTTGTCATCTTCTCGTCAACATTGCCAGACAGTAAAGCATGCCAGGCTGATTAACTACCAGCCTAACCTGACTGGGCATCAATGTGCCGCCTTGGCACCCCAGGAGAATGCCTTTGCAGAGAACCAGCTGTACCATATGCTCCACCCTTTGTGTATGTATCGCTCTGCTACAACTAGTAGCTTGCAGACGCAACCTCCAGCCGGCTATCCTCAGTACTGCTGGAACATGGGACATCCTGGAGTGAACCGACAGCTGAAGCCATTTTATCAAATAACCCCAACTTCAGTAAACACCAGGGAGAGTAGGACAAGTCAGAGGGTTTCAGTCAATGTTTTCCTCGGGACTCATGGAATCTCATTGGACTTTCTGTTCCTTCATTGCTGCCTGTCACTTCTTAACACTCCCTATCATTCTTAACAAGTGAAGCATTGTAAAGGTTTTTGGATGTGTTGTTAAGCTACAAGGGTATAGTCTTCCTGCCCCCAATCTCATTTTACCTCATGGAGTTACAGACCAGTGAAATTGTTGGAGTCAAAAAGCGTGGAAACATGCCCTTGAGCCCTACTTGCCCCATCTACACTAGTCCCACCTACTTGTGTTTGGCTCATACTCCTTTAAATCTATCCTATCAATGTACCTGTCTAAATGTTTCTTAAATGTTGCGATAGTACCATCCTCAACTGCCTCCTCCGGCATCTCAGTCCACCCTTTGTGTAAAAAACGTTACGCCTCAAGTTCCTATTAAACCTTTTGCCCCTTACATTAAACCTAGGGTTTTGATGCAGTTAAGGCACAGAAAGGGACCACGGAGTCCACTGAGTTTATGCTGGCTCTTAGAAACCCTGCCGGTACCACCTTCTTACCCCTTGGCTGTGGAAATTATCCTCAATTGACTGTACGGTTCCCATGCAAAAAACTCACACGTCTAGAGATTTGGGCACATAATCATTTTGAGTCTTTTGAAAGGGATTCACAAAGTCAATTAAGAGTCATTTTCATGGCCAAGAAATAAGAACATGGGAATGGAGCTGATGAGGTTTCAAAGAAACCAAAAGAACTCAGTGGGCTCTGAGGTCTCTTTCTGTACAATAACCGTATTATGAGCCTTCAATGCCACAGGAAATCCCAGCACAGTTCGGGGCTTTTTAATGTGTTGTTGAACCAAGACCAATTCCCATGATCCCAAATTCCACACGCAACCCCTCATCCCAGTCTACCTGCCCTCTGTGGCAAAATATCCTTCTTCTACGAAGAGTTGGAAAATTGTCCCTGGCCAGCTGGCGAATTGGGGAATAAATATTGTCCAGAACACTTGAGATAACTTCCCTTGCCCATTTTTAGAATGGTGCCATGGAATCTCTTCCCAGTCACATGACAATGGTGCCATGGAATCTCTTCCCAGTCACATGACAAGAGACAGACTCCAATGGTGCAGTGCCCCCTCAGGGCTGGAGTGGAAATCAGCCAGGACTACATGCTCAAAGAAAGGCAGAGCTTTTAGTGCAGTTTATATGGATGTATCCCTGGAAAAGCAGTAGCCTTCAGGGTCAGACATCAAGGGAGTAACCTTTTTAGGCCAGGGAGGACATGATGGGTTGAATGGCCTCCTCTTTTTGCATAAATGTGGACGATACTTACACTAATGTAGCATCTTCCATAATACTTCCGTCATCCCACAGTAAGTTACATGCAATTACACATCCTTTCTTGAAGAGCAATTATTGAAATTGCACAAATCAGGCTTACATGAAAAATTAGCTGGACTCATATCCTCTTGATAGCGAGAAGCTCGGAGTTCTTTCACATTGAAGAGTTTGTACCTAGTGTCCTACTTATTATACCTGCACTCACTATCAGGGGACAATGGTCTGGGCTGCTCATTCAGATTTTAATTAGTTGCTGCATTTATTCATTCGATTACCGGGGAAGAGTGCTCAATTTGCAGGAGTGCAGTGGTTTCAATGACCTTCGCAGCAAACTAATTATTAGACCAGACAAGTTCCAAATCTGCCGTTTGTAATATAAACAAGGCATAAGGTAACACGATGAGTTCTCCACGAAAACCAGCATTACCTCCTTATTTTCTTCTGCTAATACCATCAATTAATTAGGTTTATTGGCTCTTTTATTGACTGACATCACAGTGACTGCCCTGACATTGTTTAACAAAATATACGTAGCTTAGTCACACAAGCAAACATTAAACCCATTTTCCCCTCCGACCAAAGAAAATCAATCTATTGTATATATTATATAAAATAACAGATGGCAATGAGCACATAACAAGACAGCGACACAAATCCTGAGGTATCCTGTCATGATTTACACTGTCATTGCAGTCTGTTCTGGCCTTGTAATTCAATTGTAGCCATCCATTATTGCATATCCCCCACTAATGCTCCAGCATAATAACAAAACCATGAGAGATGTGAAGTCATTTTAAGAGTAAATGCCTAAATTACTGGTTGTGGTAATTACTACATTGATTGAAATTTAATCAGAAGCTTTGTGGCATATATTAATAAAATGGGATAATTTAAAAATGCACTCATGAAACCATGACAGAGTATTTAAAGGGGAGAGCTATCCTTTAATAACTTGTGAGTGACTGTGAAGAGGGAGGAGGAAAGGCTTAACAACTAACGGGCTTAAGTACATTCCACAAATCTTTCATGAGAAGTAATGTGAACAAAGACGTGTTGCACAACATAAATAATGGGGAATTAATTTTTCAGATAGCTGCTTGGAAATATCTGGCTCATCCATCTGTTTCTTGTCCTAGTAGGTACTTCATTCCTTTGCTTTCTTAGCAGATGGTGCAAGATAAAAGAACACTTTTCTCCATTCCTTATCATAACTTACACCTGTAATAATCACCAAAATGGAGAAGCCATTAAATGGGCATTATGTTGTCAATTCAAGATTAAGTTCGTCAAAGCAAGGCAACTATACAACTTCCGCTCGGAAAGTGTTACCAAGGCTTTAGACTGACTGCATCCTTATATTTTGGAGCTCACCCAGTGCTTTATCAACAGGTTGTTCTTCAAAGGCTCCAATCTGCTCCAACCTCTTCAGGTCCGACTCTGGGCAGATGCTTTTACGTAGATGTCGTGACACCTTTATTTCTCATCTCTGCTTATACAGCTTCAGCAAAACCAGCCAGAGTTTAGGTAAGGAACAGATTGAAACTACCTGCAGTCATCAGCATATCCACTCTATTTAAGAGTTTGGTCATTTATAGCTATGGCTTCACCACAACCTGTGGAGTCAGTTTCCTCTGATAATTATCAGTTATCATTGTAGTGCATGTTTGCCCACAACACACATTTGCCCACAACACTCATGCAGCCTGTTCTAAGAAGGGGTTCAACATGGAAGGCAAGGCAGTCTTTCAGTCTTACAAAACTAGAGGGGCCAAAGTCCTCTCAGTTTCCATAATAGGCTTAATTTGAAGATAGACACAAAATGCTGGAGTAACTCAGCTGGTCAGACAGCATCTCTGGAGAAAGGAATAGGTGACATTTGTGGTCGAGACCCTTCTTCATACATCACCTATTCCTTTTGCTGCCTGTCCCGCTGAGTTACTCCAGCTATTTGTGTCTATCTTCGGTTTAAACCAGTTCCTCCATACACATTCAAAATAGGCTTTTTCTTTCTCATTGTTCATTGACTCATAGAGCCATACAGAACACCATCGAGCAGTATTGAGTCATAAAGTGCGGAAACAGGCGAGTCCATGCCGACCAGCGACAACCCATTTACACTAATCCTACTCGGATCCCATTTTATTCTCGCCACTTTGCCACCAACTCCCCCCAGATTCTATCACTCACCTACACACGAGGGGAAATTTACAACAGCCAATTGCCCACTGGCCCGTGTGTCTTTAGGATGCAGCAGAAAACTGGGACAGCAAGAAGGAAACCCACATGTTATCAGACAGAAGGTGCAATCTCCACCCGGACAGCACTGGAGGTCAGAATCCAACATGGGTCTCTGGTGCTGTGAGGCAGTAGCACTACTAGCTACTCCACTGTGGTGCATTTAAGATCCAGAAAAGACATTCACTTCCATCTTGATTTCAGGGTTGCCCTACAGGTATGTGCAACTTGGTACATCTTGTTTGTGTTCAGATATTAAGCAACCCGATTAAGGTGATTTATGTGCCACCGAACCTCTTACCTGGTCCCATTTGTTTGCACTATTGCATGTTGTGTAGGCCTTAGAAACTCGCCTTTAGCGAATTATAAAATCTCTAGCTTTGAGTTCAGTGGGTTTTGTTGATGTGTCATTTGGACTTGCAATGAAAACTGTCCAAAAGGTGGCAGTGATCAGATGATGGTCTGTGCATCCTGACAGCTGTATTGTCAGGAGATTGGCTCAGTCAACAAATCAAAATGATTGAACCAAGTACCAACTTTTACATTGCTCGTTTCAAAGTCTGCTTCAGGCCCAAACCGTGATCTATTAGAATTATTACAAACTTAATTTAATGCAACATATCACTGCAGCTCGTTATAAGCTTTATTGAGCACCAATTACATTTGTAATTGGACAACAATTATAATTATATTGATAATTTATAAAATAGATCAGGCAATCAAGAGTGGATGGAGTGACGTTTTAAGCACTCCTGTAAAATATTGCTCTATGTGCATTACATTTAAATTAATCATCATTCTCCCCTCTTCATATTAGTTATGGGGCCTAAAATTCAATCACCTGTTTGGTGCAATCTCTTTTTAGTTTAGTTTATAGATACAACGCAGAAACAGGCCCTTTGGTACACCGGGTCCGCATCGACCAGCGATCCCTGCACACCAACACTATCTTACACACACACTTGGGACAATTTACACTTAAACACCAAGCCAATGAACCTGAAAACCTGTACGTCTTTGGCATGTGGGAGGAAACCGAAGGTCTCGGAGAAAATACATGCTTTCTCAGGGAGAACGTACAAACTCCATACAGACAGCACCCGTAGTCGGGATCGAACTCGGGTCTCGGGCGCTGCAAGGCAGCAACTCTACCACTGAGTCACCATGCCGCCTACTTTTCTTAAAGTGCAATGGATGCAAACTGTTTGTTAGTTGCAAGACAATGTTCACACATTCAACTAGATTCACAACATGTACTGCATTAAGGGCTGGGGCCATAGTATTTGGCTTGGTGGTGTGTTTTGTTTGGGTGCTATCGGCAGCAAGATAGTTCAAAGTCAGCGCAGATGTACTTGCACAATGTGCACAAGACACTTTTGTAGCAGGAACTGCTCAGTCCTCATAGCAGAACCCCACCAGATACATATTGTACAAGCGAAAACTGGTAAGTGGTGACGTTTGCATGCTGATATAATATTTCCATATGAAAGAGGAGATCTTTAGGACCATCCACTTTATGACAGCTAGCAGAGCGATACTTTTCTCTGCACCGTTAGTTTTTTCTCTTTAGTCAGAGGGTGGTAAATATGTGGAATTCATCGCCACAGAAGGCTGTTCAGGCCAAGTCAATGGATATTTTTTAAGGCAGAGATAGATTGATTCTTGATTAGTACGGTGCCAGGGGTTATGGGGAGAAAGCAGGAGAATGGGGTTGAGAGGGAAAGATAGATCAGCAATGATTGAATGACAGAGTAGACTTGATGGGCAGAATGGCCTAATTCTGCTCCTATCATTTATGAACTTATGACCACCTTCTTACCCTGTATAACTTTCTCTCCACATTCCCAACAATTCTGCCACACATCCACATACTGTCCCATTTGCTCATGTTTGGCCCATATTCCTCTAACCTTTCCTATCCATTTACCTATCCAAATGCCCTATAAATGCTGTTATAGCACCTTGCTTTAGTACCTAGTTTAGAGATACAGCATTGAAATGGGTCCTTTGGTCCACTGAGTCCACGCCAACCAGCAAGCCCTGTACATTAGTTCGATCCTACACACTAAGGGCAATTAATAGAAGCCAATTAACCTGCAAACCTGCATGTCTTTGGAATGTGTTCAAGAAGGAACTGCAGATGCTGGAAGATCGAAGGTACACAAAATTGCTGGAGAAACTCAGCGGGTGCAGCAGCATCTATGGAGCGAAGGAAATAGGCGACGTTTCGGGCCGAAACCCTTCCCGAAACGTCGCCTATTTCCTTCGCTCCATAGATGCTGCTGCACCCGCTGAGTTTCTCCAGCAATTTTGTCTTTGGAATGTGTCTTGGAAACTGGGCACCTGGAGATAACCCACATGGTTACAGGGAGAACATACAAACTACATACAGATAGCACCCATAGTCAGGATTAAACCTGGACGCTGTAAGGCAGCAACTCTATGACAGCACCACTGTGCAGCCCCTAGTACTGGGGAGATACCACCAACACTGCAAAATCCTCCAACTCTACTGGCAGGATGGCTAAACCAATGCCAGTGTCTTCATTTAAACCAACGTGCTGGGCATTATGACACACAGTCAACTCCAGCCCACATACCAGCAACAGGCTGCTAAAGCAAGCTCCATTCCAAGCACCATGGTGACGAGAGATTGAGGTGGATTGAGGAAATGATTGGAGGGTTTTCTCAAACCTCTTCTGAAAGGTGTAATATCCCTACTGACTCGTGAGAATCCTTGGCCCAAAATATTAAGGAAGGCATTGAGAACTTTAAGTCCATGCATCAGATGTACCAAAATATCCAGCATACAATAGATAATGAAAGGAGTGCACCATTTTAGAAACAGGTTTTTTTTAGAGTGCGTGGCACAGTGGCGCAGTGGTAGAGTTGCTGCCTTACAGCGCCAGCGACCCGGGTTCCATCCTGACTACGGTTGCTGCCAGTACAGAGTTTTTTTCCATTCTCCCCATGACTGCGTGGGTTTTCCCACAGTCCAAAGACGTGCAGGTTTGTCGGTTAATTTGGCTTTGGTAAAAATTGTAAATTGTCCCTGGTCTGTAGGATAGTGCTAGTGTACAGGATTCGCTGGTCGGCGCAGACTCGGTGGGCCGAAGGGCCTGTTTCGATGCACTAAACTAAACTAAAAAAATCAGCCATTTCAAGTTGCAACTCTGTAACATTGACCATTGTAATTTTCATCCGATTCCTGCAACGCAACACATGATGTTGTTGATCTTGTGAAATTGGGTTCCGACAAGTTCCGTTAACTTCCTCTTCTAAACATGTACACGCCACCACTTAGCTGCATGCACTCCTCCTGCCAGACAATGAAAGGATGGGAGTTCCTCAATTAATCACAAAGTTATGAAAACAGCTGCTCTCCCGCCTATTTCAAGTAAGCCGCGTGGAAAAGGCCTTTGTCCCGCAAGTAGGATGTTTGTCATTTTTTAATAAAGAGACAAAGTGCTGGAGAAACTCAGTGGGTGCGGCAGTATCTATGGAGCGAAGGAAATAGGCAACGTTTCGGGCGGAAACCCTTCTTCAGAGTCTACCTATCGTCAACTATCCATATTCTCTTGGGATGCTGCCTGACACACTGACTTACTCCGGCACGTTGTGCCTTTTTTTTGTTGTAAACCAGCATCTGCAGTTCCTTGCTTCTATGTTTTTCATTTTCTTTTAGATGGGCTCCAAAACCAACCCGAAATGACCAAAGGTTGCTTCCGTTCAGATTTTCAAAGTGTATTTCTCAACTATTATATTTTTAACCTTGTGTTTTACCCGATTTGAATCGCGCTTAAGGGTGATCAAAATATGTAGAGAGCATATTCCAATTTTAATCCACTTTTAGTGTATTTAGCTGGTTCCTAGTAGGTTATGTCTCACCACTTGATCACCCCAGTTTTGTTCCACGATTCCAGCTTTCTAGAATGGGAATTACAAAGTAATTCTATTTTAGATCTCAATGATGTAACTTAATAAAATTTAATATGCGCCATTAAAAAGTCATGCCTCATTTATTATCGATACTATGAAATACTGCACATTAAATGATAAATACATATGAAACTATCCCTGCCTGAGAATGGAACAATATTTAGATTTGCTCTTCACATCTGTGAACTCAAATCTAGAATTATGGCCCACTTGTTGTTCCGAATTTAAATGTGTTTTTGTTATACATTGCAGTTTCATCAAAAATCCTCTTCGCAACAAGTTATGAAGTATTAAAAAAAATCTTTGATGCTGTTGTTCAAAGAGCAAGTCATTATTCAAGAACGCACAATAATAGTTCAATTTTAAATAACTACAAAGGAACATGGAGAACATCATACAGCACTATTCCTAATGTCACACAGACCAATAGATTAATTTCCTCCATGGTAGGATTTCACACAATGATTAATGAACCTCTCAGACCTATAATTGTATTCGCACATGCCGTTAAATAAACTTCATACACTTTCAGAGTCAGAGAACATTTAAGGTATGTTCAGATCTGAACCAGGGATAAGTTCAGGAGGACATTTGCCTTGATTAGAAAGGAAAGAGGTAAAGCAGCTGAGACCATGCCTGAGCCCCTAATGCAAAATAAACCATTAATCCATTCAATTAAATTCCTTGTCCTAACCCCATCCACCTGCCTTGTACAAAATGTCCAAGTAGACACGAATAAAAGAACACCTGCGATAGGCCCAAAGGTGACCCCTTCAGTCTGCTCCACCATTCATTTAGAAAATTAATCAGAACTCTACATATCTCTTTCCCCATATCCCTCGATTCCCTTAGTGACTAAAAAAATCTTAAAGATAATCATTGACTGAACATGAATGAATTAATGTTTATTGGCCACTATTCACATACAAGGAATTTGCATTGGTGCTCTGCCCGCAAGTCACAACATGACATACAGCGACAGATAGGAATGACATAAAACATTAAACATTAATAATACAACATTATCGATTAAACATGTGAATTAAATAAAATACCAGAGCAAAAGGAGACTACAGAAGTTTGGTTATTGTGTGGAGCTACTACTCGTGGCAAAAAAAAAGCTGTTTTTATGTCTGGCTTTAACAGTCCGGTGTTGCCTTCCAGACGGAAGTGATTCAAAGAGTTTGTGGCCAGGGTGAGAGGGGTCAGAGATGACCTTACACGCTCACTTCCTGGCCCTTGCAGTGTACAGTTCATCAATGGAGGGAAGATTGCAGCCAATAACCTTCTCAGCTGATCGGACGATTTGCTGCAGCCTCCAAGTGTCGTGCTTGGTGGCTGAGCCAAACCAGACCATGATAGAGAAGGTGAGGACAGAATATACGATGGCCGTATAGAATTAGATCATCAATGCCTGTGGCAGATTGTGCTTCCTCAGTTGCCGCGGGAAGTACATCCTCTGTTGTGCCTTTTTGACTGTGCAGTCGATGGTGGCCCCCCATTTAAGGTCCTTGGAGATGATGGTTCCCAGGAACTTAAAATACTCCACAGATGTTACTGTGGTGTTGTTGATGCTGAGTGGGGTGAGGGGAGGGGAAGCTCTCCTAAAGTCTACAATCAATTCCACTGTCTTAAGAGCATTGAGCTCTAGGTTGTTGCTATGGCACCAGTACGCCAGCTGTGACACTTCCTGACTGTAGGCAGATTCCTCCCCATCCTGGATCAGTCCAATCAGGGTTGTGTCGTCCGCAAATTTGAGAAGCTTGACAGAGGAGTCAGTGGATGTGCAGTCGTTGCTGTAGAGAGAGTAATAATAATAATAATGGGTGGGATTTATATAGCGCCTTTCTAATACTCAAGGCGCTTTACATCGCATTATTCATTCACTCCTCAGTCACACTCGGTGGTGGTAAGCTACTTCTGTAGCCACAGCTGCCCTGGGGCAGACTGACGGAAGCGTGGCTGCCATTCTGTGCCTACGGCCCCTCCGACCACCACCAATCACTCACACACATTCACACACATTCACACACAGGCAAAGGCAAAGTAGAGGAGAAGGGAGAATATGCAGCCTTGCGGTGCTCCAATGCTGAGGGTCTGCGGGTCCGAGATGTGCTTTCCCAGCCTTACATGCTGCTTCCTGTCTGTCAGGAAGCTGGTGATCCACCGATAGAGGGGTTCAGGCACAGTCAACTTGAAATGTTTGCAGTGTAGTAGCTCTGGCACAATGGTGTTGAATGCAGAGCTAAAATCAACAAAATCCTTGCATAGGTGCCCTGGCGGTCTAGTTGCTGTAGGATGAAGTGCAAGCCTAGGTTGACTGCGTCATCCATAGATTTATTGGCCCGATATGCAAACTGCAGAGGGTCCATGATATTTTTCAGTTTGGCCATGTTCATCCTGACTACAGAGGTCAGTGCGACAGGCCTGTAGTCAATAAGACCAGTAATCCTTGCCTTTTTGGGCACAGGGACAATAGTGGAGACTTTGAAGCAGGCAGGGACAGTACAGGTTTCCAGGGACTGGTTGAAAATATCTGTGTAGACCGGTGCCAGTTGTTCGGCACAGAGCTTGAGAGTAGAGGGGGAAACATTGTCCAGTCCGGGAGTTTTCCGGCTTTTCTGTCTTCTGAACACCTCTATTTTTATTGTTGTTGATGGAGAAGTGATGTTATGCAGCACGGAGGGGGTGGGGAGTGGACGAGGCCGCAGTCTTTTGCAGTCAGACTGTAAATGAGTGTTAAGTGGTGATTGGAGAGGGGTGGGTGGGAATGGGTCCAGTCTTTACAGACTGGGGTCTGGCTGTGTTTGTTGGGAAGGGGGGGGAGGGGGTACCAGGGTTACATTTCTGCTTGTCATACCTGCAGTAGAACTCATTCAGGTCATTGGTCAGCTGATGAATGTCCAAAGAGCGGGGGGCTTTCCTCTTGTATCTGGTGATTTCTTGCAAGCCCTTCCAAACTGAAGAAGAGTCACTAGCTGAGAACTTGTTCCTCAACTTCTCAGAGTATCTTTCCTTGGCAGCTCTGATTCCTCTTCTCAGCTTGTACTTGGCCTGCCTGTAGAGGTCTGCATCCCCGCCCCTGTAGGCCTATTCTTTAGACTGTCGGAGCTGTCTGAGTTCTGCAGTAAACCAGGGCTTGTTGTTGTTGAACCAGGTCCGGGTCCTAGTTGGAATGCAACTGTCCTCACAAAAGCTGACATATGATGATACAGTGTCAGTGTACTCATCGAGGATTGTGGTTGCTTCCTGAACACATTCCAATCTGTGCAGTCAAAGCAGGATTGTAGATTCTCAATGCCCTCGCTTGTCCACATTTTCGTTGTTCTGGCCACAGGCTTAGCAGCTTTTAGTTTCTGCCTGTAGGTCGGAATAAGGTGAACTAGACAATGATCAGAGAGACCCAGACCCGCCCGGGGAACAGAGCGATATGCGTTCTTGATTGACGTGTAACAGTGGTCAAGTGTTCTCTCCCCTCTGGTGGAGCAGGTAACATGAAGTCTGTATTTTGGAAGGTCACAGCTGAGTTTAGCTTTGTTAAAGTCCCCCAAAACATGGAGTCCGGGAAGTCACTCTCTACCCTCATTACCTGGTCAGCGAGTTGCATTTGCGCCTCACGTACGCCGGCATGGTGAGGGGGGGGGGGGAGGTACGTAAACTCCAGTGAGAATCAATGAGTTAAATTCCCTCCGAGAGTAGAAGGGTTTGCAGTTTGTAAAGAAGGATTCTAGGTTGGGAGAGCAGAAGTTTGACCTTACCGTGAAGAACATCCATGCAACATGGTATGACAGATTTCTAAGGATTCACCATCACTGAATCACTGAACTCTTGTCTCCCCAAGGGAAAATATCTTCCCGCTGTCTACCCTAACAGGTCCCATAAGAACTTAAGATTTCAGAGAGGTCTCGTTGTTTTCTTATAATGTTTTTTTCTGTACAGAAAAAGTTGCCTGAAGGCACCTGTAATAGACACATGTGTCATGTAGCTGGTAAACAACACCATGACATTTATACTTTCCGGTGGTGTCGGTAGATAACCCATTGCAAAAAAAAAAAGTTCTGTCTCCAAATACTGGGGAATGCCAGCTTGATCTGCTCACCCCCTCCCCATTGGCAATCCCCTCCACCTAGAATGCGAACATTCATTCCAATATACCCAAAGCTACTGCAGCCTTCCTTAGACAAGGAATACTGTGCAAACTATTTCAGCAGTAATCTCAAAGTCTTACACAATATTATTATTTCTTGACTCGTACATCATTTTATATTGCAATAAAAACTGCCACACCATTTGCTTTGCTTAAAATATGAATGATTATATTTTATAACTCAGAGTACTCTACCTACATCACAGCTTATAGCACAACGTGCTGGAGAAGCTCAGCGGGTCAAGCAGCATCTCTGGAGAAAAAAAAAGTATAGGTGACGTTTGGGGTCAGGACCTAAAGAAGGTCATGACCAGAAACATCACCCGTCCCTTTTCTCCAGAGATGCTGCCTGACCCATTGAGTTACTCTAGCACTTTGTGTCTATCTTTGTGTCTATGAATCAGCATTTGCAGTTCTTTGTTTCGACATCAAAGCTTATACTTTGCTTCACCCTTGCTAGCTTACTCCAATGTTCCATTTCCTTTCCATCTTGATCAGCCTTTGCTGAATTAAAGAATTCTTCCAGTCCCGAGGTTTATGATGCCGTATAGCAATATATAAACCTTTAATCTGATCCAATCTCCTGTTAACCAGAGGCACTTCTCCCTTGCGGTCTCCATTGCAAATTATAAACTATTTATTTAAATGTCTGCCATTACTTACCTGCCATTGTATCTTTTAATCTATTTTCCCAATCTACTTTAGCCAACGTGCTGTGAGAATTTCAAGTATTCATCACTTCTGATGCAGGCAGCGAGTCAGTTTTGTGTTGCCTGTTTGCTTACAAGACTGCTGAACCCAGCCACTGGTAATCATCCTGTTCATTAGCAGTGCCTTCCAATTCCATGTGAGGCCAACGCCACTTAAGGCTAGTCATTTCTAATTAAAACTGACCTTTACCTCTTAAAGAGATGGTGGTTGCAACAGACACGGGCAGGATTTTCTGGAACTCATTTTAAGCGGGAGTGCGGGAGAGAGGCATCGGTAGGATAGACAGTCAGAACCATTTTCCCAGGGTGGGAATGTCAATGTTTAGAAGGCATCGCTTTAACGTGAGGTGGGAAAAGTTTAAAGGAAGTGTGCGGGCCAAGATTTTCACACATAGAGTGATGGTTCCTAGAATGTGTAGTGAAGGACTGATACGATAGGGGCATTTAAGAAGCTTTTGGACAGGCACAAAATGCTGGAGTAACTCAGCAGGACAGGCAGCATCTCTGGAGAGAAGGAATGGGTGACATTTCGGGTTGAGACCCTTCTTCAGGCGGAGAGTCAGGGGAGAGGGAGACATAGAGATAGGGGAGGGTAAGGTGTGAAAACGAGAGATTAAAGTGGACAAAGTTCCAGGAAAATGTAGAATGGATCATTGTTAGCTGAGGGGAAGGTGACAACGAGACATACAATCAGTAAAATTTAATCAGGAGGACAGAGAAGGGTTGGGCGACTGATGGAGAGAGAGGGAAGGCAAGGGTTACTTGAAGTTAGAGAAGTCAATATTCATACCGCTGGGATGTTAGCTACTGTTCCTCCAATTTGCATTGGGCCTCACACAGACATACGGAGGGATATGCATCACATGCAGGCAGAGGAGATTAGTTTAACTGTGCATCATGTCCATCATGGACATTGTGGGTCGAAGGGCCTGTTCCTGTGCTGTAATGTTCTATGTGGCTTGAAGCTCAGAGCCTTCCACTCCCATTGCTACAGGAATGCTCAGGAGCACACAGACAAACATAGAAACATAGAAAATAGGTGCAGGAGTTGGCCATTCGGCCCTTCGAGCCTGCACCGCCATTTAATATGATCATGGCTGATCATCCAACTCAGTATCCTGTACCTGCCTTCTCTCCATACCCTCTGATCCCTTTAGCCACAAGGGCCACATCTAACTCCCTCTTAAATATAGCCAATGAACTGGCCTCAACTACCTTCTGTGGCAGAGAATTCCACAGATTCACAAAGGCCTGTCTACTCGAGGATGATTGGATGTGACTTATGTACAATATGACAGGATTATTGAAAAATTGAGTTAGACTTGTTGCTTTGCATTATCTTTTACTTCAGCAGCAGGGCCAACAACTGTTGAGGTGATCAGCAACATAGGCAAGATGTTGGTGATGGGGAAGTCATTGTTTGCTTCACTGATGGCACAAGTATTGAAGGCAACCTTGGCAGGAAGGGTAGAAACAAGGAACTGCAGATGCTGGTTTACAAAGAAAAAGGACACAAAGTGCTGGAATAACTCAGAGGGTCAGGCAGCATCTGTAGAGAACATGGATAGATCCAGTTATGCATGCTCTATCCGTGCTCTCCCGGGATGCTACTGACCCGCTGAGTTCCTACAGTGCTTTGCGTCCTGTTTCCGGGCGGAAAGGAGCAGTCCAGATTCTTTCCTCCCTACCTGCTCCTCCCTCTATACTTTGTCCCCACCCTGACCTTCTTGCTCTGCATCTGTCCACTGCTTGGCCTGTGGTTAGGGCTGAACCTTTGTGACAAGCTTGTATTAATCTCCGTGAAGAATTACACTAACAAGGCTGGAATGGCAGGGCTGCTGCAGAGCTTTTACCAGATGGCTGTCCAATGGTCTACTCTGTTTGGTTAAGTTATTTCGTTTAGCGGAAACAGACCCATTGAGTCTGCGCCGACAAGCGATCACCGCAAGCCAGTGCTATCCTACACACTAGGGACAATTTCACCAAAGCCAATTAACCTACAAATTGTATACCTTTGGAATGTGAGATGAAACTGGAACATTGGGAGAAAACCCACTTGGTCACAGGGAGAACGTACAAACTCCATATAGGCAGCACCCACAGTCAGGGTCGAACACAGGTCTCTGTCGCTGTAAGGCAGCAACCTTAGTGCTGCGTCACGTGCCGTCCTTATTGTGGTTCTTGTTGTGTGATCAGGGGCTGTGCACCACAGCCATAGCTTGCCACACAGTAGCAACACATTGGTTTGTTGTGATTCAAGTGCAACTCACCCTGTGGCTGCCGTTAAATGAAGGCACCGCGTCATTAGCCAAGGGACTGGCTGTGAACCCGTTGGCCTCATTGTTTATGCAACATACCAGCTGGAAGCTGAGGGAGTTGAAGCCATTTCATAGTGCTACATGTCACAGTCACGGTGGCCGCAAAGATAAGCACGGCTAACGTCAGTCTGCTTCATGGGGAACCCTGCTAACTTTGCAAAACCAGGTGCCCGCTCTGCCTGCTGCTCTTTGGCAAGAGATAACAAAATAAAGTCATCTCTTGTCTCATGGATGCAAACGCCAAGGTTGCAATCCCCAAGTTCGCTCCAGTTCTATCCAGTGAATGTTAGCTCAAAGAGGCATAACTGCACAGCATAGAAACAGACTTCTTGGCCCACCATGTCTATGCTGACCACCAAAGACTTGTCTACATTAATCCTGTTTACCGGCACTTGGCCCTAGACTTCTATGCCTGTGGTGAAGCTGACATCCACGGTAATGTGATACTTATCCTGCTGAATGTAGGATTATGACTGGAGGAGGTGGACGATTCCACAGAGCATGTCTGTGTTGAAGCACAAACATCTCAATCTTTTCCCTTGACTGATGTCCAAGTAGAACTGATCCCTTGCCACACTGGTGTTTGCCTTGCACCTGAGAGCCAGCCTCTCTCTCAAGCTGCTAAAAATGGTTCATAATCCCTCTGGTCATTCCTCCAGCTACCAACTACTTTGGGGAAAAGAAAATGTCCCTCAGTCGCTGGGACACCTCTCATGATACATTTTTACAACTTCAAAGAAAGCAGAAAACTCATGTAGAATCAAAGCAAATGCTGGTTGAAATCAACCAGGAAGCAAGCAAAGGGTAGTTCATTTAAACAGCACCCTTGTGTCCCTTTCAGGACCCGGCCACTTGTCCACCCCTGAGAGGATCAGAGATGACATTCCTGGACTATTAAGAATGTTGCGCTGGTGCAAAATCAACTGTGCTACAATGTTCCCCTTCCTTGCATTCTGTGGCGATAATCTGTGCCTGCACTAACACCCTCACTAATGCAACAGTCGTTGGGACTCATGCTAATAATGTAGCGTTCATGAAACATTTTCTGTAGCTGAAAGTCGTCCGTTTCCCCTTCGAGTAGAGAGAATGGCTGCAATGTTCAGCTCCAAAGATTTTTTTTGGAAGCTGGCCCTCTCCCCTTTTTAGTTTAGTTCTGTTTAGTTTAGAGATATAGCATGGAAACCGGTGCTTTGGTTCACCACGTCCGTGCCAACCAGTGATCACCCGTATATTAACACTTCCCTACTCACTAGGGACAATTTACAGAAGCCAATTAACCCACAACCCGCACGTCTTTGGAGTGTGGGAAGGCACAGGAGAACCTGGAGATAACCCACGCGGTCACAGGGAGAACGCGCAAACTCCATACAGACAGCAGTCATAGTCAGGATCAAACTCTGGTCTTTGGCACATTAAGGCAGGAACTCTACCACTGCGCCGCCACTAAGTGTAGTACGTATTTAGTATTTTACCTATTATATTTAGGTCATTTGCCCTCTGCTACATTGCCCTCATTAGTTACTCTCTAAAACTCACCATTTCATTCGTTTTGCCACTTGATCATCAATTTTGATCTCACCACACCACATTTCGATTTAGTGGCTTTAACAATTTTTTTAAGATATTTTCCTGTTGCTACTTCCAAGCTCTATGTAACATCTCATTAAAGCATCTGAAACGTGGCCAGCTCACAACTAGCAGAAATTCCTAGATGCGTCTCTCAGATCAAAAAGCAACCATGGATTTGCATAAGCAGGGGAACATTTACTTTCTTTCATAATCTGTACAGATTATCAAAAATTGGAAATCAGAATTGGAACTCCATTCTCAGGATGCTCAGTCTAGAATTCAAGTAGTTACTATCAGTGCTTAATTTCTGTGTGGTGGCTTTTTTGGAGCTTATTTTACTGAAAGACTCTGATGAATTTGGGAGGATTGAGGGTTTCTGGGGCTGAATACGACACACAGTAGTCAGTCTGAAGAAGGGTCCCAAACTGGAATATCGTCTGTCCATTTCCTTCTACACATGCTGCCTGCCCTGATGAGTTTTGCACACAGTAGACAAGGTTGATCCATGCCTACAGATGCTGGTTGAGTAGTCAACTCATTCCTCATCTCGGCTGCGGTAAATTCATTTTAGCTAATTATCACCAATTTGTCAGTGACCTCTGTCGAAACTGAGCAATCTACAAGAAAAACAACATTTTGAAATAAATGTTTTGAAATAAATTAATTTTTAAATTAATTCCCAGCTCTTGAATAAGGGGTGGGAATTAATAAGCTTTGGCTTCTTCCTGCTCCTTTTCGGACACATATACGATTTCATTTATTTATAGATATTGTTTATGACACTTTATAAATATTCTTGTTTTGTTCTTTGTACGCTGTTTCACACTTGCTTTTTATTCTTTTATTCTGTTCGAAATAAATAATCAAATAAATAAATAAATAAACAGATAAATAGATAAATAAATAAATAAATAAAGGTGTTAAATATGATCAAAATGATTTCCAAATGACCGAACTAGTTCTTCCTTGCATGGGAGTCCACTAAGAAGAGACATAAGTTCATAAATTCATAAGTGCTGGGAGCAGAATTAGGCCATTCGACCCATCAATATAAGGCAATATTTTAAGTGGCTGCTACACAAATCAATGGTTCAATGGTACTTCATTCTCATATGTACCTAAGTACAGTGAAATGCCTTATTTGTATTAACCCTCAGCCGCAATTGGTGTATACAAAAATATGAATGAAGAGCATGAGCAATCCACTAGTTAATAGGATAATGACTAATCTAGCTGTATTCTATCCTCATCTATCCTTGCTAACATTTTATCACCTGCTTGTCAAGAACCTATCTCCCTCTGCCTTAAAAATATCCAAAGATTCGGTTTCCACCGAGTAGATCCACAGCTCTCTGAGAGAATAGGAAATGCCCAATCGTTGTCATGTGACTGATCCCTTTGTTCTATACAGCCCCTTGTTCTTGTTTCTCCAATAAGAAAATGCTTCCTCTCCACATCCAGCTTGTCTAGATCCTTGGAATCTTATATGTTGGACAAAAATCAATCGAACACTTTGCTAAATATCAGGATAATTATTACAGAAATGATGTGACCTTCAGAGATATATACGGACCACACGGTCCCAGGATTACTTCCAGATTATGATCGATCTATTCAGAGATCTATTCTGACCTGTTGAACTACTCCAGCATTTCCAGCTTTCTCACCCTTCCCCCACCACAATCAGCCTGAAGAATGGTTCCTTCCCGAAATGTCACCTATCCATGTTCTCCGGAATTGCTGCCTGGACCGATGAGTTATTCCAGTACTCTGTGACTTCCAGCATCTGACCAGGGATCTGCACCAGCATCTGCAGTTCCTTGGGTTAAAATTGCACCTGCAGTCAGTCTTCTGCTGTTCAGAGATCTATGGAAGCGGAGGTTATACTCAAAGGGCAATATCGGGTATTTTAGAATTAACACTAAATGCAGGATTGTTGAAGAAGTCAGCTAATAGCACCATTGTGATTCGACTCTTGTGGGCTGTTACTGAATGCAAATTGCCTGCTGCATTTCCTAAATTGCAATATTAATTATGCTTCAAAAGTACACTTTGATGAGTTATGAAAGGAGCTTTACAATTGCAAGTTCTCTTGATCAGGAAAGATTGTTAAGAATGAACTAAGACAAACATCTTAAGGCAAACTTCCACATCAGTGTCATGGAAATGTGGGAAGTAATTGTTAGGGAAATGCTAAATATGACCCTACTCAGTTTATTTTGTTCTGACAGATGGAGTTGAATTAAGTTCCATTACATTGTGCCTACATAAGAATAAATTGTTTTTGCTGGGGAACAAGATTGCTTATTTGTATCATCTGCAAGAATAATTCAAGGGGTTTGTTCTGATGGATTGGTTTAATTAACTCCTTTGTGAGCTGTTTCTAAAGTCGGTCGAGTCTGAACAAAACTCATCATGACCTTGCTGGCTTAAATGATCTTCAGCCCAGCTTCCTGTCCCATGTGTGTCAGAAGGAACTGGATTAAACCGAAGATAGACAGTCCCATTCACACAAAGGGTAGTGGGTGTGCGGATCAAGCTGCCAGAGGAAATAGTTGAGGCTGGGACTTTCCCAACATTTAGGAAACAGTTAGACAGGTACATGGACAGGACAGGTTTGGAGGGGTCTGGACCAAGCAAGGGCAGGTGGGACTAGTGTAGCTGGGACATGTTGGCTGGTGTGGGCAAGTTGGGCCAAAGGCCCTGTTTCCACAATGTATCACTCTATAACTCCCATAGTATCGCCCTCCATCAGCTGGGCTGACTCTCCCGTCATGACTTTGCCTGACTCGGTGCAGAATGATCCTCTTCTATGAAGATAGCTCTCATGGTCCCACCACAGCCGCTCTGAAAATGTCCACTCTGGCACCTGTCTGTCAACCAGCCTAACTGGATCTCTGCCAGTCTTGCTGACAGGGTATAGGCAAAGCTGCATGAAAAAGGCTCAATGTGTGGGAATGATCTGCAGGTGCTGCAGATAGACACAAAATGCTGGAGTAACTCAGCGGGTCCAACTGGATTCTAGTCTGAAGAAGTGTTCCGACATTAAACATCACCTGTTCCTTTTCTCCAGAGATGCTGCCTGACCCGCTGAATTACTCCAGCGTTTTGTGTCTATCTTTAAAAAGGCTCAAGACTGCTGTGCTCATGCCAATGTCCTCAAATGCAGACATAAAGAACGCTGAGTGGGCGGTCATGATGGCACAGCGGTAGAGTTGCTGCCTAATACCCCCGTCCCACTTAGGAAACCTGAACGGAGACCTCTGGAGACTTTGCGCCCCGCCCAAGGTTTCCGTGCGGTTCCCGGAGGTTGCAGGTGGTTGCCGGAGGTTGCAGGTTGTGGAAGCAGGTAGGGAAACCTCCGGGAACCTCCGGGAACCGCACAGAAACCTTGGGTGGGGCGCAAAAAGTCTCCAGAGGTTTCCGTTCAGGTTTCCTAAGTGGGACAGGGGCATTACAGTGAATGCAGCGACGGAGACCCAGGCTCCATCCAGACTACGGGTGCTGTCTGTACGAAGTTTGTACGTTCTCCCCGTGACCTGCGTGGGTTTTCTCCGAGATCTTCAGTTTCCTCCCACACTCCAAAGACGTATGGATTTGTAGGCTAATTGGCTTGGTAAATGTAAAAAATGTCTCTAGTGGGTGTAGGATAGTGTTAATGTGCGGGGATCACTGCTCGGTGCAGACCCGATGGGCCAAAGGGTTTGTTTCTGTGCTGTATCTCTAAACTAAACTAAAAAAAAACTGCATTGGAAGTTTATTCAACATGAGCAGTACTGAAAAACCACACACTGCATAGGCAAACCTTACAATCTCAATCTATCACAAAATCCTACACATTGACGCATCTCAACTCTATTTAATCACTTGAGGGAAAGTTCCACCCTGTTCTCCTTTTGTTCCCTGAGGTAATTAGATGTACTCCAGACTGACTATGTGACCTCCCACCTATATTATTCATCTCTGATTGCCTGCTTCCACGGGAGGATTGTTCCAAGGTCCCATCAGATCCACAACCAAGCATTTGATCATCGCACTCTCCATATTGACCTTAGGACACATTCATAACTAGATACTTCTCAGCTCTATTTAAAAGCAGTAAATGGAAGCTTTATTAACTGGGTTTGTAGGAACTTCATTCCGTACTTCCTGCAATAATAATAGTTACAAGGTTCTCAGAAACATGTGGTTTTGCTTGAGGGCTGTTAATTTTGCACTTTGCAAAGTTGGGAATCAGAATAAATTTCAACCTCCTGGGATGAAGACATCTGATTCCCTGATTTCCAATGTTGTTCCACAGTCCATACTCTACATTTCGTCCATACTGGCTGGAACGGGCTTATTGTTAAAAATGGCCATTCCAGCTTGTTTCTCTTCTTTCCAGGTGAGAGGGCGGTGTGATTCGTGCTCATTATATGAAATAAAATCAAGTTTATTATCCACAAAATCCTGATGTTGTGAGTCATGTTTTCAGAGACTGATTCTGCTGGTTTTTTAGTCTGTGAAAATGAACATTTCCCAAATACCACCGACCTTGGTTGTGTGGCAATTAAATTATTTCAATTCAATTCAACATGCTGCATTTTAAACACAGGAATTTTAAGCATAGGAAACAGAAATAAAGGCGCAAAACAAAGTGTTGATGTGCTGAATAAGCAGGTGCTGATTGACCGAACAAGTAGATTTGAACAACATGCACATTACTGTAAAAACATCAGTCTAGTTTTGATTTAGTTTAGACATATGCACTGCTGGGGTGTTGGTGGAGGCAGATATGATAGTGGTATTTAAGAGGCTTTTGGATTGGCATATGGATATGCAGAGAATGGAGGGATATGGATCAAGTGCAGGCAGAGGAAGATTATTTTAACTTGGTGTCATTTTGGCTTGGACATTGTGAGCCTAAGGGCCTGTTCCCATGCTATAATGTTCTATATTCTATGTCGAATCCATACCCCCCTTATTCTGGATTCATCCACAAGTGGAAAAAAGCTTTCCCACAGCCACACTTTCAAGCTTGTTCACAATATTAAATTATAAAGTAGACAAAAATGCTGGCGAAACTCAGCGGGTGCAGCAGCATCTATGGAGCGAAGGAGCATTTTTCTTCGCTCCATAGATGCTGCTACACCCGCTGAGTTTCGCCAGCATTTTTGTCTACCTTCGATTTTCCAGCATTTGCAGTTCCTTCTTGAATATTAAATGATAAGGTTGGACCTCCACCAGATCTCCCCTTGGTCATACTTTTTCTAGAAAAGATTACAATCTTTTCATTACTCTGTACCCACTATTCGAGTAACATACGTGTAATTATTTCTCGCCTATATTTCAATCTCATTATCATGATATGGAAACTAGAACACGTATGTCTACCTATGTACATCTACATTTCTCAGTTTTTATATTCTACCCCCTCTGGAAAAAGAGATCTTGTTCTTTGAGGAATAACAGATAGAAACATAGAAACATAGAAAATCGGTGCAGGAGTTGGCCATTCGGCCCTTCGAGCCTGCACCGCCATTCAATATGATCATGGCTGATCATCCAACTCAGTATCCTGTACCTGCCTTCTCTCCATACCCCCTGATCCCGTTAGCCACAAGGGCCACATCTAACTCCCTCTTAAATATAGCCAATGAACTGGCCTCAACTACCTTCTGTGGCAGAGAATTCCACAGATTCACCACTCTCTGTGTGAAAAATGTTTTTCTCATCTCGGTCCTAAAAGACTTCCCCCTTATCCTTAAACTGTGACCCCTTGTTCTGGACTTCCCCAACATCGGGAACAATCTTCCTGCATCTAGCCTGTCCAACCCCTTAAGAATTTTGTAAGTCTGTATAAGATCCCCCCTCAATCTTCTAAATTCTAGCGAGTACAAGCCGAGTCTATCCAATCTTTCTTCATATGAAAGTCCTGACATCCCAGGAATCAGTCTGGTGAACCTTCTCTGTACTCCCTCTATGGCAATAATGCCTTTCCTCAGATTAGGAGACCAAAACTGTATGCAATACTCCAGGTGTGGTCTCACCAAGACCCTGTACAACTGCAGTAGAACCTTCCTGCTCCTATACTCAAATCCTTTTGATAATGAGGCAGATGTTTGTGATACTCGTATCTAAATTTATGATCTCCTATCTCATGTCATTTTTTATCTTAGCAGGAATAGATCCTCTCCTTATCTCTCCTGTCAAAATCTCTTCCTCACACTGATATTTGGAAATACACTTCAACCTTTCTTCACCTTTAGAAAGAAGAGGAGGAGGATTTTCTTTAGTCAGAGGGTTGCGATTCTGTGGAATTAATTGCCACAGACGGCTGTGGAGGCCAAGTGAATAGATATTTTAAAGCTGGAGATTGATACACTCTTGATTCGTAATCGTGTCAGGGGTTATGGGGAGAAGGCAGAAGAATGGGGTTGAGAGGGAGAGTTAGACTAGCCATGATTGAATGGTGGAGTAGATTCGATGGGCCGAATGGCCTAATTCTGCTCCTATAACCTATGAAATGAACCTGCTCTGCCACTTGTTTGTGGACTCAAGTAACTACAGATGCTAGTTAACAGAAAGCCACACATTGATGGAGTAACCCAGTGGTCAGGCAGCATCTCAGGAGAATAGATATCGGTGATCTTTTGGGTCGGGACCCTTCCTGCTTCTTTCTTTCTCTGTTATGCTGCAAACTGATACCAACGCTCAACATTGTAGAAAGATTGGTGCAGTGGTAACCTTCTACAAGGGGTAATCTTTTAACACAGAAGGTCAAGGTGAAAGTTAATAAAATGAAGAGGGGGTTTGATAGAACATGGAACAGTACAGCACAGGAATGGCCCTTCAGCCCACAATGTTTGTGCCAAACTTGATGCTAGGTTGAACTGATCTCAACTGCCATTACAATGATCTGTATCTCTCTATTCCTTGAACTTTCATGTACCTATCTGAAAGCCTCTTAATAGTATGATTGTATAAAACAGATATGGGAAATCTATTCCTGGTGCTTGGGGATACAGTAGATCATTGGGTAAATCATTCCTATATCATCATATTTCCTCATATTACATCATATAACAAAATAAAGGGAGGGACTTGGGCCTATGCTGGCTCACAGGAAAATCCCATTTGCCAGCTGCTTATTTCCTTGCAAACTAATCTACGCATATTCCCATCTGTTCTATCACCCACATACATTAGGGGTGATTTTACATGTCCATAGATTCTACTAATAAGCTCCTGTTTGGAATATGGTAGGAAAACAAAGGAGGGAGGGAAGCAGTCACAGGGAGAACTTGAAAACTCCACACAGACAACACTGGAGGTCAATACCAATCCTAGGCTGCTGGAACTGTGTGTTGGCACTCTGCGTGATGTACCACGGTGACCATCCCACCCCCATCCACACCCCCCACTACCTCCCACATTGTCAGACTGGCACTCCAGCTGGTGATTTTATATTGAGTGAGTTAGATCTGGAATAAAAAGATGGCGTCAGCAATGGCGACAGGATTAAGACAACATAAATCGAGTCCCCGTTTTTTGTTTTGGAAAGGAAAATGGCGGATGAATCTCAGCGAGATTAATCTGCTGCAGCACTCGACAGTGAGTGTGAGAGTGGCGGAGGTTAGAAATAAACAGTGCCCATCCAGTCAACCTGCCCTCTAAGCATGTTTAGTCAAAGGACACAAAATGCTGGAGTGACGCTAGAGAGTCCGTCAGTATCTCTGGAGAAAATGGACAGGCAACGTTTCAGGTCTTCAGACTGTAGAAGTGTCCTGATCCGAAAAGATGTATATCCATGTTCTCCAGTGATGCTGCCTGACTGTCTGAGTTACTCAAGCACTTTGTGTCCTTTTGTGTATTAACCAGCATCTGCAGTTCCTTGTTTCAGTACGTTCGGGAGCCTGGTTTTCCACAACACTTTCAGCCCTCTGTTTGGAACTGTTGGAGTTTTGTAAGCAGAGGTTGGTTGCATGTATCCTCCAAAGTGTAATCTTGCTCAATTTATATCAGTTGGGAAATGCTGTTTGAAGCCAGAAGGTGTTAAAATTGAAAATTCCACACTGAATGTAAGTCTGTCACAGGATCAGGTTAATTTAGGTAGCTGTTTAACCAGCCCTATAAAAGACCTTGGTTCATCATTGGCCTGACAGAATGTCTTAACTCGCTCATATTAAATATTCATCAGTCCCTTGATCAATGTTGCTATCAGACTTCACTGACCCCTGGTCTTTAGTGCTGATTTAGAGCTTTCTTAGGCTGACATAGAATGATAACATTAATAAAAGCTTTAATATTTAAAATTTCAGGACAAGCATCATATTTTACCTTCATCTTCTTGCTTGTTTGGAGAATGATGTTAAAATGCATATTTTACAAATTTGTCAGGGAGATTCAAACAATTACCGTTTGGAGAGGATTTATTTTACTAATGTACTAACACCAGTCAACGGGGACTTTTGTGCTTCTAAGCGAGTCTTGAAACTGTGCTGTTATGTTCTTTTAGTATAATTGAGAATAAGCCAATGCGCAATGACAGTATTATGACTGCTTAAATTTCGTTCAGACTTCGGTCTGGATGACAAATAAAAGGCAATTCAATTCAATTCAATTCAATGTGGAAAATCTAAAAAATATATATAAACAAGTGAAAAATATGGAAATAAGGTAGATGTTGCATCTTTCAGGTAATTCACCTTGAAGATAATTAGCAAAAGAGCTGGAGGAAGTTAATGAGAATTATTTTCTGAAGGAATTGTGGTCTGGAGTGCTTTGGCCAAATAAGCTGATTCAATTCTGAAAAAGGATTCCGACCCGAAATGTCACCTATTCTCTTTCTCCAGAGATGCTGCCTGACCAGCTGAGTTACTCCAGCCTTTTGTGTCTGTCTTCGGTATAAACCAGCATCTGCAGTTCATTCCTACATAAGCAGAGTCAATTGTTACCTTCTGGAGGAAATTGGATAAGTATTTGAAGGAAAGAAATTGCAAGAATAATGAATATACAGGAAGGAGGAATGAAAAAGATGGCTTTTCCAAAAAGCAGTGAAAGACATGAGGGTTTCATGATATGACAATAAAAAATCATAATGGCTTCATCCACTTCGTCTTTCCTTTCTTTCCTTTTACATTCTTTTATTTGTTTCTTTCTTGCACCCTGTCAGTAGTGGTGTGCCTCAGGGTTCGGTGTTGTGAAGCGGAGGGGGGAGAGGGGGGAAGTGCCGGGAAGGGCACAGGAACCTTTAAATAAGGAGAAGGTAGGCAAAAATGCTGAAGAAACTCAGCGGGTGAAGCAGCATCTATGGAGCAAAGGAATAGGTGATGTTTCGGGTCGAGAAATAAGGAGAGGCCCTTTATCCTTCTACCATTCACTGGATCATGGCTCGTCCAGCTCCATGTTCTCCAAATTCCTCATAAATTATTTAAGCTCAGGGGTGACTGCGCTTTTGTGGTTGCAGCACCTAGACTGCTAAACAGCATCCCTCTCTTCATCAGAACTGCCCCCTCCATCGACTCCTTTAAATCGAGGCATAAAACCTATTTCTACCTCCTAGCATTTTTGAGGCCCTCTGAGGGGGCGCTGTAAACAGTTTATGTACATATGTTAGGTCTGTGTACCATTGTATGTAGCACATTAGTATCTGCACTGATGTACAGCACTTTGGTCAATGTGAGTTGTTTATAAATGTGCTATACAAATAAAATGGACTGAAATTCAGTTAATGAATCAAATGGAGATTTTACATTGATAATTGGTCCAAACTGATTGGGTTTTTTTGAGTGGGGAAAATAGTGGTGAAAGAAATCAGGACAGGGGGAGATCACTGATTGCAGAGATCACAGGGGAACACTGACTAGGAGTGATCTCAGTGTGGGAGATCCCAGGCTTGCAACTCTTGTGCAGTGTTAATAGTCCAGCTTCATTGTGAAGGGCTGGGGTAGGAAATGCAGAGTGTTACTGGGGAGCTTGGACCCAGAGAAGCCAGCCCCGCTCATCCCGATCGGTGAGTATTGCC
The DNA here is from genome assembly GCF_010909765.2 of Amblyraja radiata. Classification (NCBI taxonomy): domain Eukaryota; kingdom Metazoa; phylum Chordata; class Chondrichthyes; order Rajiformes; family Rajidae; genus Amblyraja; species Amblyraja radiata. The sequence goes on from NC_045960.1 coordinate 97,030,981, forward strand.
AACAGAGGAGTAGCTGCTGCTTTATCAGTTCTCATTTCCCTTCAGCTGCCAGGTTTCAAAAACCCTAGGAATGTCCAAATAGCTTCCTAACCATCTCCCAAGCCAGCACTTTAATGCATTAAGAATCCCACAGGGTTCCTGCAAAGGTAACCCAACCATTCCTTGATCAAATGGAATTGCAGATGCAGATACACAAAAGGACACAAAATGCTGGATTAACTCAGTGATTCAGGCAGCATCTCTGGAGAACATGAATAGGAGAAGTTTCGAGCCAGGACTCGTTTCCCGATCAATCCAGGATAAGTTACTCAATCATTACAGTCTTTTACTTATGTGTTGTATGATTTTACTGGATTGTATGAAATACATAGTTTTTTACTGTATCTTGGTGCGTGATAATTAAGTAACCCCTATTAGTTCTAAAATTAGAAGCGGGTACATTCACAGCAGCCATGCCTGGGCTGAATATTTTTCAAGCATTTAACCTTCAGATCTCACTCCCAACTCCCACAATCCACGGACATCTGTGCTGCTGTCTTTCTGTCAACCCATCTATCCAGCCGAGTATTTTGCCTGGTATTATCTCCTGACTTTATTCTCTATCTATGAACTTCACACAGTATGACCGACAGCAATTAAGCAGGGACGTAACTGATTATGTGCAGTCCTCTCTCTCTCTTGGCTTTATTTTTTTCCCCCTCCTACAGATTTTGAACAGAAAATTGCTTTGAATGCTGGAGGCAAAAACATTCTTCATTCGCATTACTCCATCAAATGCAATTTATTGTCAAAAACATCTTTTGGTTAGTTCAAAAATAATGCCGTGTATGTTGCGCTGGGGGGAATGTCATTCCTGGTTTCTTGAAAGTCAACATGAATGTGTAGATTGTTGCCTGTAGCTGGTGGTTTTAAGACAGGCAATATGATTGTGTCAGTGGTGGTCAGTCAGTTGCTCAGTCAACTTGGAATCAGTAGCTTGTGAGTTTGAATTTCTCTCCAGAAACTCGGGCACAAAAATCAAAGCTGACACTCTAGTGCAGTGCAGTGCAAGTGAAGCATTCAACCAGGGATGCCCTCTCGACTGGATATAATGGAATCTCGTGTATTATTCCAACACGTTGCAACCAGTGTTACGGGCAACAATAATCAATGATATAACGTCACTAAGTAAGCAAATTATCGGCTCTATATCGTATTTCTGACAGTGGAATTTGCACAGTGACACAGTTGGTAGAGCCGCTGCCTCAGAGCGCCGGAGACCTGGGTTCGATTCTGATCATGGTGTTGTCTATGTGGAGTGTGCTAGTTTTCCCTGCAACTACAAGGGTTTCCTCTGATTTCGGTGTTCGGTTTTCTTAATTTTGGTGCCCCTTTTCCTCCCACATCCCAAAACGTATGGGTTTGTAGGCTAAGTTGCCGCTGTAAATTACGAGTGTAAAGTGTGTAGAGAATAGATGGGAAAGTGGGATAACAAGTGGGATAACATGAAACTAGTGCCAACGGGTGAAGGATGGAAGTCGTGGACTAGGTGGGCCAAAGGGCCTGTTTCCATGCTGTATCTCTAAATTAAACTTAATTGGCTGCTGTGTATTGCACTTAACTAGTGACTACATTTCAGAAGTCCTGATGCAATATCTCGACTCCAAATATCAACAACTCCTTACCCCCATAGTTGCTGTTCAACCCACTGAGTTGCTCTAACAGCTTAGGTACACAAAAATGCTGGAGAAACTCAGCGGGTGCAGCAGCATCTATGGAGCGAAGGAAATAGGCTTAAGCCTATTTCCTTCGCTCCATAGATGCTGCTGCACCCGCTGAGTTTCTCCAGCATTTTTGTGTACCTTCGATTTTCCAGCATCTGCAGTTCCTTCTTAAATGCTCTAACAGCTTGCTGTTTCGTTCCAGATTCTAGTATCTGCCGTCTCCTGTGCCTTCAGAAGTACCTCATTGGCTTCTTCACACTGAGGACGGCCGCCATCTTGTTGGACGGCTCTTCCACCATGCAGAATGGGATAGACTCAGGGCAGATCCAGCAGCCCATAACAGGCCGTCAACTGTAGGCCATCTGCAGCACAATCGTATTGCACCACAATCTGTAATGTGTCTCTCATTCTACCATTAAGCCAGGGTGAGTTTGATTGCCTCAGTTGTGCTGTTGGTTTCATGTGCCTGACACAAGGTGTGCAGCTACTTCAGATGTTGGATATTTTGACTCAATGTTCACCTCTGTGCAAAAAAATAGAGCTTCGTTATAACGGAGGGGGTGGTGTCCGTTATTGCCGATTGTCCACTATAACCGAGTAAGTTGTACAAGTAGTAGAAACATAGAAACATAGAAACATAGAAATTAGGTGCAGGAGTAGGCCATTCGGCCCTTCGAGCCTGCACCGCCATTCGATATGATCATGGCTGATCATCCAACTCAGTATCCCGTACCTGCCTTCTCTCCATACCCTCTGATCACCTTAGCCAAAAGTGCCACATCTAACTCCCTCTTAAATATAGCCAATGAACTGGCCTCGACTACTCTCTGTGGCAGAGAGTTCCAGAGATTCACCACTCTCTGTGTGAAAAAAGTTCTTCTCATCTCGGTTTTAAAGGATTTCCCCCTTATCCTTAAGCTGTGACCCCTTGTCTTGGACTTCCCCAACATCGGGAGCAATCTTCCTGCATCTAGCCTGTCCAACCCCTTAAGAATTTTATAAGTTTCTATAAGATCCCCTCTAAATCTCCTAAATTCTAGAGAGTATAAACCAAGTCTATCCAGTCTTTCTTCATAAGACAGTCCTGACATCCCAGGAATCAGTCTGGTGAACCTTCTCTTCACTCCCTCTAGGGCAATAATGTCCTTCCTCAGATTTGGAGACCAAAACTGTACGCAATACTCCAGGTGTGGTCTCACCAAGACCCTGTACAACTGCAGTAGAACCTCCCTGCTCCTATACTCAAATCCTTTTGCTATGAAAGCTAACATACCATTCGCTTTCTTCACTGCCTGCTGCACCTGCATGCCTACTTTCAATGACTGGTGTACCATGACACCCAGGTCTCGCTGCATCTCCCCTTTTCCTAGTCGGCCACCATTTAGATAATAGTCTGCTTTCCTGTTTTTGCCACCAAAATGGATAACCTCACATTTATCCACATTATACTGCATCTGCCAAACATTTGCCCACTCACCCAGCCTATCCAAGTCACCTTGCAGTCTCCTAGCATCCTCCTCACAGCTAACACTGCCCCCCAGCTTAGTGTCATCCGCAAACCTGGAGATATTGCCTTCAATTCCCTCATCCAGATCATTAATATATATTGTAAATAGCTGGGGTCCCAGCACTGAGCCTTGCGGTACCCCACTAGTCACTGCCTGCCATTCTGAAAAGGACCCGTTTACTCCTACTCTTTGCTTCCTGTTTGCCAGCCAGTTCTCTATCCACATCAATACTGAACCCCCAATGCCGTGTGCTTTAAGTTTGTATACTAATCTCTTATGTGGGACCTTGTCGAAAGCCTTCTGGAAGTCCAGATACACCACATCCACTGGTTCTCCCCTATCCACGCTACTAGTTACATCCTCGAAAAATTCTATAAGATTCGTCAGACATGATAACAGAAACAAATAACTGCAGTTGCTGGTTAAAACGCAAAAGGAAGTAGACCAATTCCTAAGGATTTGGTCTCCATTTGTCGACTTCTTACAAGCATATGGTGCAACACAAACGTAGAAACGATCCGTTTCAGGACTGGGTGAATGGTGGTCAAGAATAACAAATAGCGTTCTCTCCTTTATTCTTCTGCTTTCTACCTCTGCTTCTTTTCTCTTCATTTTCTTTCTTTTCTCATTTTCCTTTTCTCACTTTCTGATATCACACAATTCTCCATTTCTTTTCTATTCTTTTTCTGTCTCCTTTTTATTGTTAAAAAAAATAAAAAATAAAATAAAATAAAAAAAACGCAAAAGGATACAAAGTACAGGAGTAACTTAGCAGGTCAGGCAGCAACTCTAGAGAGCTTGCATAGATGATGTTTTGGGTTGGGGCCCATCTTCAGACTCGGTCTGTAACTGGGCCTGTGGACTGCTCCGGCCCTCTGGCAGCCGGGGAGAGTCAAGGATTGGTGGAGTCAATGGTGGCCGGATTTCAGGTAAGGGTTGGCGATGGCAGTGGTGGTGGCGATGGTGCGGGTGGAAACAGCGGTGCAGTTGGCAGTGGTGGTGGTAGCGGCAGGCACGGCCAGGGGGGCAGTTGCGGTGGAGGTGGCTGTGGTAGCGGGAGAGGTGGGCAGCTGTCTGTAGCTCTGTAACCAAAATCTGTTATAAAGAGGTCTGTTAAAACAAGGGTTTATTGTATTCGTAAAGTGGTAACATTTTAAAATTCACACCCTTGTTCTTGCCTCTCTCCATTAACCACCCCATCCTATCACTTCAAAACATCCTACCTTCTTGGTAGATTGTAATATTTAGTTTAGAGATACAGCATGGAAACAGGCCCTTATGCCGCTGTCCCACTTAGGAAACCTGAACGGAAACCTCTGGAGACTTTGCGCCCCACCCAAGGTTTCCGTGCGGTTCCCGGAGGTTGCAGGTGGTTGCCGGAGGTTGCAGGGAGTGGAAGTAGGTAGGGAGACTGACAAAAACCTCCGGGAACCTCCAGGAACCACACGGAAACCTTGGGTGGGGCGCAAAGTCTCCAGAGGTTTCCGTTCAGGTTTCCTAAGTGGGACAGGGGCATAACACAGTGTTTTTGATTTTCTGTTTTTTGGATTGAATTCTGTTTTTAATTTATGTCTCTGTGATGTCTTTATTACTTATTTTATTCTGATTATATGTTTTTATTCCTATTTATCTATGTAAGGTGTCCTTGAGATGTCTGAAAGGCGCCCATTAAATAAAATTTATTATTATTATTATTATAAGTCCCACCTGTGCTGAACGAACAATCACCCGTACAGTAGTTATATGTTATCCCAGTTCTGCATCCTACACACTAAGGCATAATTTACAGAAGCCAATCAACTTACCAAACCCGCACGTCTTTGAAATGTGGGTGGAAACTGGAGTACTTGGAGAAAGACCATGCAGTTGCAGGGAGAACATACAAACTCCATACAGACAGCGCCCATAGTCAGGATTGATCCTGCGACTCTGGCGCTGTAAGGCAGCAACTCCACCGCTGTGCCAGTGTGACGCCCAAGTTTCTCCAAATTCTGGTTTGCGGAACAACTCTGTTTTTATCGCTCCTGCAAGTATCAAGGACGTTCAATTGTCATGTGTACCAGCAACAAGTAAATACAATTTTTACTTCCTGAAGCTTTGTAGACCCATCAATCCAATAACATAAATATAGAATAATCAATAACACAATAAATTAATGATCAGTAATACTAGATAGCCAGACCATAATAGTGCAAAGCAGAACTAAGTTGTGCAACATAGAAACATAGAAAATAGGTGCAGGAGTAGGCCATTCGGCCCTTCGAGCCTGCACCACCATTAAATATGATCATGGCTGATCATCCAACTCAGTATCCTGTACCTGTCTTCTCTCCATACCCTCTGATCCCTTTAGCCGCAAGGGCCACATCTAACTCCCTCTTAAATATAGCCAATGAACTGGCCTCAACTACCTTCTGTGGCAGAGAGTTCCAGAGATTTACCATTCTCTGCTTGAAAAATGTTTTTCTCATCTCGGTCCTAAAAGATTTCCCTCTTATCCTTAAACTGTGACTGTGTGAAAAAAGCAACGAAAATACTAGACAAACAATGTACCCATAGAAGATGACTATTGCTGAGGTAGGGATTTGATTAGGATTGTACTGTTCAAGATTCTGATTTTTGTGATAAAAAGCCGTTTAGGAACCTGGGGATTATGTTATTTCAGGCTCCCGTACATTCTTACCGATGGTAGTAGTGAGATTAGAGCATGACCAGGGTGGTGTTGGGCTTTGATGACAATAACAGGCTTTTTGAGACAGTGCAACCTATAGATCCTTTTGATGGTGCAGAGGTCAATACCCAGGATGGACCAAGCAATGTCTACATTTTTTTTGCAGCTTCTTTTGTTCCAGGATTTTCAAGTAAGTGAACTTGGCCATGATGCAACCAGTCAATATTCTCTCTACTGTACACAGTTCGATAGAGCATTCAGAGACATATCGAATTTCCTCACTCTTCTGAAGAGGTATAGATGTTGATCAGCTTTGGTTGGGACTGGATCAATGCAATAGGACCAGCACAGATCTTCAGATTTATGCAACGCCCTGGAACTTGAAGCTGTCGACTCTCTCTCCACTGCCCTACCATCAATGATGACAGGTTCATGGATCCTTTGCTTTCCGTTTCTGAAATCAACAATCTGGTCCTTGCTCTGAAATCAACAATCTGGTCCTGACACCACTCAGATTAACAATCTCCCTCCTATATGCTGATTCGTCGTTACCTGTTATTCATCCAACAACGATGGCATTGGCAGCAAATTTAAAGATGGCTTTGGAACTGTGTCTGCCTGCACAGTATTGGGCATGGACAGAGAAGAGTAAGGGACTGAGCAAACAGGACGTACCTTTCAAAAGGAGATGAAGAGGAGTTTCTTTAGTCAGAGGGTGGTGAATCTGTGGAATTCATTGCGATAGACGGCTGTGGATGTCAAGGCAATGGGTTTTAAAGTAGAGATAGACAGGGTCTTGATTAGTACGGATGTCAGGGGTTATGGGGAGAAGGCAGGAGAATGGGGTTGAGAGGGAAAGATGGATCAGCCATGATTGAATGGTGGAGTAGACTTGATGGGCTGTGGCCTAATTCTACTCCTAGAACTTATGAACTTACAGTATGTACAGCCTGGAGGTGCTCCTGCAATGATGCTCTTCCAGGAGGAAGTGTTGTTGCCAATCCATTTAATTCAGTTCAGTTTATTGTCATGTGTACCGAGGTACAGTGAAAAGCTTTTGTTGCATGGTAATCAGCCAGCAGAAAGACAATACATTATTACAATCGATCCATTCACAGTGTATGGATACATGATAAGAGAATAACGTTTAGTGCAAGATAAAGCCAGCAAAGTCCGATTCATTTTGATTGTGGTCTGACAATGAAGAAGTTTGGGAATCCTATTGCATAGGAATGTGCGGAGGAACAGGTCCTTCAGTCATTATGTCTGTGCCAAACATGATGACAAGTTAAACAAACCTGCTCTACCGAATTCCAAATCCCCTCATAACCTGCATATCCATAAGCCAATCTAAAAACCTCTTAAACACCACTATCATATCTGCTTCCGCTACCATCCCAGGCAGCGCGTTCGTTATTGGCACCTACCACTCTCGGTGTAAATAAACTGCTCACCACAGCACAGAGTCTGCCTTGTAGAAGGTACATAATGACCTACTGCTCACCGTTGACTCCAGCGACTGTGCAATCCAGCTCCTTCTTGACCTCAGCGCAGCATTTGATACTGTCGACCACACCACCCTAATTGACCATCTCCGGTACGGGGTTGGTATTGATGGCACTGCCCTGAGCTGGTTCATCTCCTACCTCAAAGGTAGGAGTTTCTCGACTAACATAGGCAACACTTTCTCCTCCTCAGGTAATCTCTGCTGTGGGGTTCCACAAGGTTCCATCCTTGGCCCCATTCTCTTCTCCCTGTACATGATCCCCTTAGGCCAAGTCATGAAAGGCACGGCATTTCCTTCCATTGCTACGCAGACGATACACAACTCTATCTCCCCCTGAAGCATAAAAACCAATCAAATCTGCTTAACCTTACCTGCTGCCTTGAGGATATAAAGTGCTGGATGGCCCAGAACTTCCTCCAACTAAATGAGAGTAAGTCTGAGGTCATCCTTCTCGGCCCCTCGGACTCAATAAAAATGATAGCAGGCAGCCTTACCCCACTACTCAAACCTCATGTCAAAAACCTCAGCGTGATATTTGACTCAGCATTGAAATTTGACAAACAAGTCAATGCCGTGGTAAAAGCTAGCTTCTTTCAGCTTCGGACGATAGCTAAAATAAAACAATTCCTCCACTTTGATGACCTCGAAAAGATCATCCACACATTTATCTCCTCCCGCCTAGATTACTACAACTCTCTTTACACTGGCATCAGCCAATCTTCCCTGTCCCGCCTGTAACTGGTCCAAAACACCGCAGCGAGACTCCTGACGGGCACCCGAAAAAGGGACCACATCACCCCGATCCTGGCCTCATTCCATTGGCTCCCTGTGCGGTTCCGTATACATTTCAAGACCCTCCTCTATGTCTACAAAGCCCTCAATGGGCTTGCCCCCTCCTACATTAAAAGTCTTCTCACCCACCACTCCACCTCCAGGTCCCTCAGATCAGCCGACTTGGGGCTGCTGAATATCCCGCGGTCTAGGCATAAGCTTAGGGGCGACCGCGCCTTTGCGGTTGCAGCTCCTAGACTGTGGAACAGCATCCCCCTTCCCATCAGAACTGCCCCCTCCATCGACTCCTTTAAGTCAAGACTAAAATCTTATCTATACTCCCAAGCCTTTCCTGACGTCCACTGAGCGAGGGCTATATGTATATATGTATGTAGTTTGTTTGTTTATACTATTCTTATAACAAATGTAAAGCACTTTGGCCAACGAGAGTTGTTTTTTAAATGTGCTATATAAATAAATGTGACTTGACTTGACTTGACCCATATCCCCTTTAACATTTGCCCCTCCGTCCTTAAAGCTATGCCCTCTAGTCTTTCGCATTTCCACCCTTGGAAAAAGGATCTGACTGCCTACCCTATCGTAGAATTTGATATCCCTCTATCCATTCTCGGATGCTCCAGAAAAACAAGAAAGGTTTCTTCAAGGAAACTCTGATTGGATCAATGTGTAGATGCCTGCTAATAAGATCTGACTGCAATTAGTCCCGAGGAAGTACATCTCAATTTTTTGAACAATAGTTTTGAAGGGTGGCTTGTTTCACCTTACAACATTCTTGGCAAATTTGCTTCATTAACTTTGCAGCTGGGAAAAGCAGGGCTCGAAGCTATGCAATACGTCTATTAAATTGTTTTGCTCTGCTGTGTCAAAAGAATATTTAAAAATGAGGAAAGATTTCTCACTATAGTTATGCACCGCACCATCGATATAACAGTAATGCAATGGATGGATTCAATGTATAATGGACAGGTTAAGTTGATCTGTCACTGCACTGTCAGCTTCACAAGATACTTTAAAATGGTTATATCACATATCAAGTCAAGTTCAGCTGATTCATGTTCCATGTTCAGAGTGACACTTAGCATCTTTATTACGGGGTGGTATAGCATTGTGGTTTCTTTGGTGCTGCAGCAGGGATCAACTATAAGGCTATTAGAAACACGTAGCCAGTTGGGATGAAAAGCCACAGGAAACATGAGATGGCAATTAAAATATAATGTGCGTATGTGTGAAAGACAATGCATCTTGGATATTAACCTATTGTGATGGTTGAAATCAGCTGAACTTGACACCTATTTGTATCACTGCCTCATTTTCTCCTTGATAAAGTGACCATGTATGCGTGCTGGTGAGGGTTTGCTCTGACTTTGAGCAGGTGAACCCATCTTCAAGGAAGAAAAGAGCTTACCACCACCTTTTTGATTCTCATATGTAAGTATATTTGGTCTTTCTAAAGCAACAAGAATAATAAGGTCATAAGGTTGTATGGAATAGTAGAATTAGGCCATTCGGCCCATCAAGTCTACACCATTCACTCATGGCTGATCTATCTCTCCCTCCTAACCCCATTCTCCTGCCTTCTTCCCATAACCACTGACACATGTACTAATCAACCTGACATTTACTAAAAAAAAAACTAAATGACAGTTGTCGTCAGCAATGCATGAGAGTAGAAGTTGGAAGGTGAGCTGACAATGTCTTTAAATGTTAAGGTTAGGTGGTTATAGAGAACCCTCGTTTTAGAGATATCTATTGAAAACATATCCTTTTCGCAATGAGGTCCTAGTCAATAACTACCGATTAGTCACTGTGCCCCAGACGATAAACGGCTAAGTGTAGGATATTTCACTATCAATTTTTTGATTCCAGTCTTTCTCTCACTCTAATTAGAAACATAGAAACATAGAAAATAGGTGCAGGAGGAGGCCATTCGGCCCTTCGAGCCAGCACTGCCATTCATTGTGATCATGACTGATCGTCCCCTATCAATAACCCGTGCCTGCCTTCTCCCCATATCCCTTGACTCCACTAGCCCCTAGAGCTCTATCTAACTCTCTCTTAAATCCATCCAGTGACTTGGCCTCCACTGCCCTCTGTGGCAGGGAATTCCACAAGTTCACAACTCTCTGGGTGAAAACCTCACCTCAGTCTTAAATGGCCTCCCCTTTATTCCAAGACTGTGGCCCCTGGTTCTGGACTCGCCCAACATTGGGAACATTTTTCCTGCATCTAGCTTGTCCAGTCCTTTTATAATTTTATATGTTTCTATAAGAATCCCACTCATCCTTCTAAACTCCAGTGAATACAAGCCTAGTCATTTCAATCTTTCCTCATATGACAGTCCCGCCATCCCAGGGATCAATCTCTTGAACCTACGCTGCACTGCCTCAATCACAAGGATGTCCTTCCTCTAATTAGGAGACCAAAACCATACACAATCATCCAGATGTGGTCTTACGAGAACCCTATACAACTGCAGAAGAACCTCTTTATTCCCTTGCCTAATATTTTCTCAGAAGGTTGAGGGACAAGTCATCTACAATGGGATGCTCCTCTCTGACAAGAACAAATGCAAACAAATGTGATAACTATTTATTTCATTCTTTCATCCCCTTTACTGGGGATTACTTGGATACAATATTGAGAACTCTTCATTTTAAGGCCCTGCTGCTTACACATCCACCTTATCCTTTTCTACATTATTGAACATGTCCTCCAGGCTCTCCATTTTATGAGGATTGCAACAACACCAACATCTAAAAGGGAAAAGGAATCTTCTGCTTTTCGAGGGTTGGTGGCTGACTCTGGTTTGACTATTGCTGAATATTGTATTACATGTCCTTCCATTTCCTATTATCCCACATGGCCAGGAACCTTGTTTATCTTCCTAACCACGCACAATCTCCAATATTTCTCAATCAACAAACATGTTCCAAAAAGTTCATAGTTTGTTCCGAATCCCATCATGGCGTTTTCTCCCTGGCTGTTGCCGGCTGTCAACCATTTGTGATTAATCTCTATTGCTTCAAGATTGCAAGTAACTGCAGGAAGGTTGGTAAATCTAGGCAGAGATGGTTGCGATGAGGAGCGAGCTACCATCCAAAGCCTGGGATGAAGTGTTGACATTGGTTGCATTAATTTATGGCCCAGGTTCTACCTTGCATTTAGCTGCTGCTATCAGGAGAAGATTGATTAAAGGTTGGCTCTCTGTGCCTGTGTAATGTGGAATGGTGTTTCCCAACCAACCCCCATCCCCAGCTAGAGCTGGGAATATTGATTGGATTGGATTGGAATTGATTGGAAGATACTGCATAGAAAGAGGCCCTTCTGCCCACCGATCCACGCTGACCATCGATCACCAGTTCACGCGAGTTCTAAATGATCCCACTTTCTCATCCACTTCCTACACACTAGGGGAAAGTTACAGAGGCTAATTGACCTACAAGCCCACAGGTCATTGGATCGTGAGAGGAAACCGGAGCACCCGGAGGAAACCCATGTGGTCACAGAAAGAACGTGCAAACTTCACACAGACAGCATCCGAGGGTAGGATCGAACTTGGGTCTCTGGCACTGTGCACTAGCGGCTCTACCAGCTGTGCCACTGTGTCACCTGGGAGCTTCCAAGCTAAATTTCTGAATTCATTATCAGACTTTCAGAAGCAGTACCTGAGTCTTAAGACAGCAACTCTCTGACTTTGAAGGGAAATGTGCAGTTCCATCTGTAGTTTTTTTTTTTACTTGAGATGGTTGGAGAGAAAATGATAAGTATGGAATAAAATACTTAAAAAAAACAAACAAGGTGCAAGATTAGATTGATCCACGAAGCAGACACAATTTGAAATAAATAACACGGCAGATGGAGACTCATTTACGAAAATTGATCAGGTATTCCTCAAGTCTTTGACCAACAAGCTGAAGAATTAGTCCAGACTTGCGGTTTGCGTTGTAATTGAAACTCTGCTCTGCGACCTGACATATGATCAAGTGCCAGCCCCAGTTCTTGATAGTTGGTGCAATTATATTTTTCTGAGTGGGCATTGGCAATGAATCACTGCATATAATTGGAAATGGTTTTGTATTTGCACACTCATTTATCACATGTTGATGAAGCATTTCATTTTTCAGTTCTAGTGTGTTCCATTCCGAAGGCAAGATCTTCTACTCTAAAATGCATGAAGTTATACCGTTTTAGATAAATGTTACACTGGGCCAAATCTCGCTGGTAAAATTCCCACAGTCACTTATTTGCAAAGGCCCCAGCATTTGCTGGATCAAATGTAGAAACCCAGAATGTGCTGGAGGATTCTGGACGGTGAGCTAGTCAGTACCTAATTTTCACCTAGCCTATGTGGCCTGTTTCCTTTATCTTCATTACTTGTTTGCATATCATTCATTCATTTAGGAACATAGAAACATAGAAACTAGGTGCAGGAGGAGGCCATTCGGCCCTTCGAGCCAGCACTGCCATTCATTGTGATCATGGCTGATCGTCCCCTATCAATAACCCGTGCCTGCTTTCTCCCCATATCCCTAGACTCCACTAGCCCCTAGAGCTCTATCTAACTCTCTCTTAAATCCATCCAGTGACTTGGCCTCCCCTGCCTTCTGTGGCAGGGAATTCCATAAATTCACAACTCTCTGGGTGAAAAGGTTTTTTCTCACCTCAGTCTTAAATGACCTCCCCTTTATTCTAAGACTGTGGCCCCTGGTTCTGGACTCGCCCAACATTGGGAACATTTTTCCTGCATCTAGCTTGTCCAGTCCTTTTATAATTTTATATGTTTCTATAAGTCCCCCCTGATCTGCCTAAACTCCAGTGAATACAAGCCTAGTCTTTTCAATCTTTCCTCACATGACAGTCCCGCCATCCCAGGGATCAATCTCGTGAACCTACGCTGCACTGCCTCAACCACAAGGATGTCCTTCCTCAAATTAGGAGACCAAAACTGTACACAATACTCTAGATGTGGTCTCACCAGAGCCCTATACAACTGCAGAAGAACCTCTTTACTCCTATACTGAAATCCTCTTGTTATGAAGGCCAACATTCCATTAGCTTTCTTCACTGCCTGCTGTACCTGTAAGCCAACTTTCAGTGACCGGTGTACAAGGACACCCAGGTCTCGCTGCACCTCCCCCTTACCTAACCCAACCCCATTGAGATAATAATCTTCCCCCTTGTTTTTGCCGCCAAAGTGGATAACCTCACATTTATCTATATTTGTTCTATATCTCCGTCTAAATCTCTCGTTTCCCTTCCCCAGACTCTCAATCTGAAGAAGGAACTTGACCTCACCCGTTCCTTCTCTCCGGAGATGCTGTCTGACTCACTGAGTTACTCCAGCTTTTTGTGTCTGTCTTTGGTTTAAACCAGCATCTGCAGTTCCTTCCTACACAGTCCCACTCTGCTGCTGAGAATCACATAGAGTCCCCGGGCAGTGTGAGGCTTGCTGAGATTTCCCAGCGCTTATACTGGGTCTTATCCAGTACTTGATTAGATCTGGGATAGGGTCTCCAAGTCCATTCATTTCAATGGAGTCACAAGGAACTGCAGGTGCTGGAATGCTGAACAAAACACAAAGTCCTGGAGTAACACAGAGGATCAGGTAGCATCTGTGGAGGGAATGGATAGGCGATGTTTGGGTCGGGACCCATTATAGAATAAGGCAGTGTCATCCCAAAATGTTCCAGTAAGGCACTGGACCACATTAGGTCATCCTTCATGGCCATGAGTCACCCTGCTCCATTACAAGGGAGAAAACCGCCAATAACGTGTCTGCCGCCTGAGGAGAGCTATTAGTAAGTCAGGCAAGAGGCAATCGGAAAGATGAGCACAAAGGGAATGCACAAAGTGGTTACATACCGATTGTAATGTGCCCTGCACATGTGGGTGATGAAATGCTTGATAGTAGCTTTCATGTTGTGATGAACAATGATCAGTAACTGGGGAAACTTGAATGGAAACTCAATCAATGCAGCATTTTAAACATAGAAGATAGAACAGTACAGTACAGGAATGGCCTTTCAGCCCACAATGTGTATGCTGAATATGATGCCACGTTAAGCTGATCTCATCTGCCTGTACATGATTCATATCCCTTTTCCCCCTGCACTTCCATGTGCCTATTTAAAAGCCTCTTAAGCACCACTATCATATCTGTCTCCACCACCACCTCTGGCAGTGCATTCCAGGCCCCCATTATCTGTGCAAAATACCTGCCCTGCAAATCACCGTTAAACTATCCCTCTCAGACTTTATAGTTACGCCCTCGAAGTTGCGAATAAAACTTGGCTTGGCTAGTGTTGGACATTTCCATCCTGGAAAAAAAGGTTCTGACTGTCTACCCTATCTATGCCTCATAATTTTATATACCTCTATATGTTTCCCCTCAATTGCTGACGTTCCAGATAAATTAATCCAAGTCTATCCAACCTGTCCCTGGAGCTGAAACCTTCGAATCCAGGCAACATTCTGGATGCATTCTCTGCATCCTCTCCAAAGCATCTACATCCTTCCTGTAATAGGGCAACCAGAACTGAATGCAATACTCCAAATGCAGCCTTGCCAAAGTCCTATAGGTCTGCATCATGACTTCCTGACTCGTATTCAATGCCCTTACAATTAGGGAAAGCATACCATATGCCTTCTTCACTACCCTATCTATTTGTGCTACCACCTTCAGTGAGCTATGAACTGGAATTCCAAGATCCCATTGCACATCAATGCTGTTATGGGTCTTAACATTAACTGTTTACTCTCTCCTTATATTCATCCTCCCAAAGTGCATCAACTCACACTTGCTTGGTTTAAATGGCATCTGCCATTTCTCTGCCCATTCCTCTGCTTCTTCTTCAAACTGGCATGAATAGGTCACGTTTCGGGTCGGGACCCTGAAATTTAGCCTGAGCATGCCCTCCACGGATGCTGCCAGACCTGCTGAGTAACTCCAGCACTTTGCGTTCCACTCATTTCAATGCTGATCTTACATCTCCAAAGAAGAAAGGTCAGAATAAAATAAATAGATTTTACAACGTTATTAGTGCATATTAATCGTGATTATCAGAAGCATTCCAGTGAGTTTGGAGGTAGGGCTTATTCTGGCCAACGCAAGAGTCAAGAGTTTTTATTGTCAATATGCCCCAGACAGAACAATGAAATTATTACTTGCAGCAGCACAAAAGAATATGTAAGGATAGTACTTCGTAAACAATATAATAAGCAAGACAAAAATAGTTATTTACTAGACCAAGTGCAGACCCGTTAGGTCTGTTCCCCCAACATGCGGTTGTGGGGGGGGGGGGGGGTGGCGGCATGCAGCGTCACACACACTAACTATCCCCCCTCCCCCCCCCCACTCATGCTAATTACCCCCCTTGATATTATATTAATATTATTAATTTGCTCCTTTTACCCCATAACCACCCTATCTACTGACGCATAGCCCCCAACTTGCAGTCACATCTAGAGAGGGGGGGGGGGGTAGAGAGTGAGGGCAGAGAGAGAAGGGGCAGAGACAGAGAGAGAGGGGAGGAGAGAGAGGGTGAGAGTGAGGGGGAGAGAGAGGGGGTGCTGAGAGGGGGGTGAGGGGGAGAGGTGGGGAGCAGGTGAGGGGGAGGGAGGGGGGAGGGTGGAGGGACAGGAGGGGTGTGGAGGGGAGGGGGTGGGGGGGGGTGGAGGGGAGGAGAGGAGAGAGGGGGAGAGGGGAGAGGGGGGGAGGAGAGAGGAGGGGGGGGAGAGGAGAGGGGGGAGAGGAGGAGGGGGGAAGAGGAAGGGGGGGGAAGAGGAGAGGGGAGAGGAGAGGGGGGAGAGGAGGGGGGGAAGAGGAGGGGGGGGAAGAAGAGAGAGGGGGGGGGAGAGAGGAGGGGGGAGAGGGAGGGAGAGGGGGGAGAGGAGGGGGGGGAGAGGAGGGGGGGGGGAGGGAGGGGGGGAGAGGGGCGGGGGGGGGGGAGAGGAGAGAGAGGGGGGAGAGAGGGGGGAGAGAGAGAGAGGGAAGGGGTAGATAGAGAGAGAGGGGGAGAGAGAGAGGAGAGAGAGAGGGGGAGGCAGAGAGGAGCGAGAGAGGGGGAGGAGGAGGGGGAGGGAGAGGAGAGGGGAGGGGAAGGAGAGGGGAGAGGGGGGGAGAGGAGGGGGGGAGAGGAGGGGGGAGAGAGGAGGGGGGGAGAGGAGGGGGGAGAGGAGAGGGGGGGAGAGGAGAGGGGGGAGAGGAGGAGGGGGGAGAGGAGGGGGGGAGAGAGGAGGGGGGGAGAGGAGGGGGGAGAGGAGGGGGGGAGCGAGGAGGGGGGGGGGGTAGAGAGAGGGGGGAGGAGAGAGAGAACCCAAACCCCCCAAACAACCATTTGCAGGCAGTGCTTTTTCCCTTCAAACTAACCATAACCATATTTTCATTTTCAAACCAAATTAAGGGTACTTACTCACAGCTGTGTAGACATTTGTTCAGTCATTCAGAGCTCAGACCTCCATGTTGTAGAGACTGATTGGGACACACCATTTCCTGGTTTTATAGTCCCTCCCCCATCCCACCAGCAGGAGCAGCAGAGAGAATGGAGAATTTTGTAAAAACATTAATATCTCTGTCATATTTCATCAACGGGAAAAGTCCTCAGCACACATGCGGCGGAGGGGGGCTCTGAGCGAGGTGGCCAAAAATGACGGCCGTAGGTGGCGGCGTTCCCTCGGAAATCGCAGCACAGACCGCCAAAAGCGGTCAAGAACAGAGTTTTAGTAAAAAATATATAATTTTATGTACCTCTATACATTTCCCCTCAATTGCTGACGTTCCAGATAAATTAATCCAAGTCTATCCAACCTGTCCCTGGAGCTGAAACCTTTGAATCCATGCAACATTCTGGATGCATTCTCTGCAACCTCTCCAAAGCCTCCACATCCTTCCTGTAATGGGGCAACCAGAACTGCATGCAATACTCCAAATGCAGCCTTACCAAAGTCCTATAGTGCTGCAGCATGACTTCCTGACTTATATAATAAGCAAGACCAAAAATGTTATATATATAGAGAGATAGATATATATATATATATATAGGGAATGGAGAATGGGAATGGGAATGGAGAAGTTGGATGGCAAATGTGAGTGCCTTCCCCATTCTGTAAAACCCCAGAGCTTTCCTTGTGGTTTTCAACTTCTCCTGACAACTCTGGCAGATCATACATGTGTACATTCTCACAATTCAATTCTGCATGGCAATCAATAGTCTGAAGAAGGGTCCCGCCCCAACACATCACCTATCCATTCCCTCCACAGATGCTGCCTGACCCGCTGACTTACTCCAGCATTTTGTGTTTTGCTTAGGACTCCAGCACCTGCAGTCCCTGGTGTCACCAAAGGGCTTTTGTATTTTTGACTGGTGCAAGAAGGAGTTTAATTCCTGCACGATCACTGATATATGGTGCAAAAATGAAGATAATTTTCCTCAGGAGATTCAGTGGGCAGGATGCACAGAAAGACCTCTTTAGAGGAGACACACTTGCTGAATTGATCTCTCCTTCCCTGCCCATATATTGTTGTGTCCTTAACCTTGTGTATTTGTAGCTGCTGCTAAAAAAAAGCCCTTGAATTGAGAACCTTCCTTCCCCTCGATAAATGTAATTCTGAGGAGCAAGAAAAAGAGGTAAAAAGCAGAATGTGTCAGGGAGCCTGAATTTAATAAATGAGAGCTGGTGGAACAGGTAGCACAGATAAATCATATAAATGAAATGTGGGCTCACACAGAAATAAATCAAATAGATGAGACATGATTAGAGAGAAAAGTACAACTAATGCGAGAGAGGCAGCGGAAAAAAATAAACAAAATAAATCAAGGCGTACCTTTAAGTAAATGAATCAAATACCTTTAAGTGCTGGATAATGAGTCAAGATTTAAAGGAGAGCATTAAGGAGGCCAGTGTTCAAATAAAAGTGATATTACTGCATAGAAATGCCACCTTGTGTTAGATTGAGTTATGGAGTCATAGAGTGATACAGTGCAGAAACAAGCCTTTCGGCCCAACTTGCTCACACTGACCAAGATGTCCCAGCTACTCTAGTCCCACTTGCCTGCATTTGTTCCATATCCCTCCAAACCTGTCCTATCCATGTACCTGTCTAACTGCTTCTTAAACGTGGAAAGGCTTTGGTGATCTCTTTCCATTTAGATGGCAGATGTAGTTATAAATCGGCAGGATCTTGCAGAAGATAAAAAACATAATTCCCAAAATAAAAAGAGATTCCTTGAGCTCCCACAGCCAAAGCCAGCTTTGTTTTTTTTATGTGTTTGAGATGATTTAAGTATGTCATTGTCTTGGGCTGACTTTTCAGAGCCTGGCTCCAGTTTTATTTGTAAGTAACTTGCTATGATGTGTACTTATACTCCTTTGATCAAAGGGTTCAGAGCCAAAGTAACAGTGTAACTTGGTACATGTAAAATGCTGGACAAAAATAGACTGGACTCCATTAAGTTCCTTTCCTATCTTCTGCTAACCAGGCAATGCTGCCGTAATGGAGTTTTGACTGCCCACAGCAATTGATCGCTATCTATTAGTTGACCACAGAAACAGACTAGACAGGAGCGGACATGGGGAGATAGGGAGACGTGAAAGGATAAAGAGGGAGGTGGCAAATTGATAGATTGAGACAAACAGGACAGAATGCATGGAGAGGGAACAATACGAGAGAGGGAGAGAGTGAGAGGGGGAGAGAGAGGGGGAGAGAGAGTTTTTTTAATCTTGGGCTCTGTACATGATATAATTATGATAATTATAATAAATTTCAGAGATAGAGTACAAAGCATTGACATCATCATATGGGACATTTTTTTAACAGCTGCACCACTGTGCCACCCCTGGTGGTGGGAATGAGTGATTAGGAGTTGGCTGCTCTGTGCTGGATAAAGTCTTAGTGTTATTGAGTAATCCAGCCCAAAAAATAGGCCCTTCAGCCCAACTGGTGCCCCATCTATGCTAGTCCCATCTGGCTGCTTCTAAACCTTTCTTCTCCATGTACCTGTCTAAATATCTTTTAAATGGAGTGCCTGCCTCAACTACCTCCTCTGGCAGCTCATTTCATATTCTCACAGCCTTTGTGTGTGAAAGGTGCCTCTCGGGTTCCTGTTAAATCTTTCCCTTCTCACCTTAAACCTGTGCCCTCTGGTTCTTGATTCCCCTACTCTGGGTAAAAGGCTCTGTGCATCAAATGGATGGTGTTGAACCTCCAGAGAGTTGGAATAGCGTTCGTCCAAGCAAGCAGAGAGCGTTCCCTCATGCTCCAGACTCGGGCCTTGAAGAAGCTTTGTGATGTCAGGAGTTTATTCACTGGAGAATGTACAAACTCCGTACACACAGCACCCGTAGTCAGGATAGAACCCGGGTCTCTGGTGCTGCAAGGCAGCAACTCTACCGCTGTGCCACCGTGCTGCCCTGTGCCAGTCGGTCTTTGAAGAAGCAGCTGAATGTGTTTGGGTTGAGGGCACAGCCCTGAGGAACTCCTGCAGTGATGTCCTGGGGCTGGGATGATTGATCTTCACTGACCATGACTATCTTCCTTTGTACATGGTATCTCCAGCCAATGCAATTCTTCCCCTTTAATACATATTGACCAGTTTTACTGGAGCACCTTAATGCCAGAGTGAAATGCTCCCTTGTCATTACAGTCATACTCATAGAGTGATACAGTGTGGAAACAGGCCCTTCGGCCTAACTTGCCCACACCAGCCAACAATGTCCCAGCTACACTAGTCCCACTTGCCTGCGCTTGGTCCATATGAAATGAAATGTGGGCTCACACAGAAATAAATCAAATAGATGAGACATGATTAGAGAGAAAAGTACAACTAATGCGAGAGAGGCAGCGGAAAAAAAGAAACAAAATAAATCAAGGCGTACCTTTAAGTAAATGAATCAAATACCTTTAAGTGCTGGATAATGAGTCAAGATTTAAAGGAGACCATTAAGGAGGCCAGTGTTCAAATAAAAGTGATATTATTGCATAGAAATGCCACCTTGTGTTAGATTGAGTTATGGAGTCATAGAGTGATACAGTGCAGAAACAGGCCTTTCGGCCCAACTTGCTCACACTGACCAAGATGTCCCAGCTACTCTAGTCCCACTTGCCTGCGCTTGGTCCATATCCCTCCAAACCTGTCCTATCTATGTACCTGTCTAACTGCTTCTTAAATGATAGGATAGTCCCAGACTCTGTCTTCTGTCAGCTTGTTCCATACACCCACCACCCTTTGTGTGAAAAAGTTACCCCTCGGATTCCCATCAAATCTTTTCCCCTTCACCTTGAACCTACGTCCTCTGGTCCTCGATTCCCCTACTCTGGGCAGGAGACTCTGTGCATCTACCCGATCTATTCCTCTCATGATTTTGTAAACCTCTTTAAGATTACCCCTCATCCTCCTGCGCTCCATGGAATAGAGACCCAGCCTACTCAACCTCTCCCTATAGCTCACACCCTCTAGTCCTGGCAACATCCTCCTAAATTTTTTCTGAACCCTTTCAAGCTTGACAATATCTTTCCTATAACATGGTGCCCAGAACTGAACACAATATTCTAAATGCGGTCTCACCAACGCTTTATATAATTGCAACATGACCTCCCAACTTTGACCGATCCTGTCTGCTTTCCAAATGCGCTGCTATAACATCTTCCCCATTACCGATGTAAGGCTAACTGGTCTATAATTCTCCATTTTCTCTCTCCCTCCTTTCTTAAAAAGTGGAGTTACTTTGGCTACACTCCAGTCCACATGAACTGATCCAGTCGAGAGAACATTTGAAAATGATCACCAATGCATCCACAATTTCTATGGCCACCTCCTTGAGTACTCTGGGATGTAGACCATCAGACCCTGTGGATTTATCTGCCTTTAGTCCAAACAGTTTACCCAGCACCATTTTCCGACTAATGTGGAGTCCCCTCAGTTCCTCCCTCCCACTAGATCCTCGGGCCCCCAGTATTTCCGGGATATTTTTTATGTCTTCCTTAAAGCGCTTTTTCACGGGGCGACTTGACGCAAGATGTAACCAGAGTGAAGTGGTCGTGGTCTAGCACGATATCACACGATATAACGGGGTGTAGATAAAGAGTTCCCACGGTACTCGGCATTTCCGTTATTTGTGCGAGTGACTTGTCCGTCTCCCGAGCTTTCCCGTTAAATCTTGAATGAACATTGTGAACTACACGTGGCACAAATGATGTCACTTTTTTTTTCACACACTATAAATATCCTCCCTTGGTTGAATTGGCTCATTTGGAGACATGCCTATACTAAGTAGTTTTGAGTACAGGATGGTGGTTTTTTTCATTGACGCGCTGTATGCAGCAGCCCACTATGTGCATCGAGGACGCTTGCGTGAAGGTAGAAGGGAGAGATTAATTAAAAAGAGAATTAAGAGGAAGTCTCACTGGGTGTGAAAGAGCAAAGAGGCCATCTCTGCGCTTACTACAATTCACAATTGGGGAGTGTGCCGTGGCAGGACAGCTATATTGATGGGTAGCCGACCACAGGAACACTACTGCATGTTAGCAGAAATGCATAGCAAATAAGCTGACTTTCTAGTGTTGTCCTCTGAAAAGTGCTTCCTATAAGATGTTCGTCCGCAAAACCTGCCATTTAGCACATTGCATTGTCCCTTTTAATGCCTGAGTTTAGGCTTGTTGCGGAGGTTAATGAATATAATGTGTTTAAAATAATCTAGCGTGCCTCATTTGTTGATTTTCGTGTTTGCGAGGCCCTTTTATAGACAAATGTTTGGTGTGATGCACCTTCTCTCAATATGTGCAAGAAGTCGTCTTTTTATATTGTCAAATAGGAATAAAGACTTTGTCTCACATTTACCGTGCTGATTGGCTTATTTTATTTTCTACCGAGAGGTGAAACTTTCAAACGTTTAAATAGCTCAACAATTGATGGACCTGAACACTCAAAAATGAAACTTAATGAAAATGTGATTATATCACCTCCCTTCAACTATTTTGTGTTTCAGCATGAGAGGGATTATAACATTAGAGACATTCATCTTGTAGTGATGTGTTAATGAAGAATTGCAGACATCAAGCTGATAGTAAAAAATATATTTATTTAACAATGAGGTAAACAAGCACTGACAATCAAACTGCTGAGGTAAAAGCTTTATCACACTTCAGGCTATCATAAAATGTGGAGCCACCAACAGAAACAAAGTAATGCCCAAGAGGAAAAGACACACATATTAACATACAGACATTTACAGCAAACCCAATCTGTCGAAGATTGACACAAAAAGCTGGAGTACCTCAGCGGGACAGGCAGCATCTCTGGAGAGTCTGAAGAAGGATCCATTTTGTGTCTATCAGTCATATCAATTTACACGCAAATCTTTGATCTTAAACTCATGGTCCAGTTTTGCTGCACAGCGTATTATACAAGTTCACACCAGTGTAATATCCGTGCATAACATAACACAATCAATGACTATCACTGCTGCTGTCCTAATTCCCCATTTACTGGTGCGCTCCCCTAATTCCTCATTTACTGGTGCGCTCCTCTAATTCCTCATTTACTGGTGCGCTCCTCTAATTCCCCATTTACTGGTGCGCTCCCCTAATTCCTCATTTACTGGTGCGTTCCCCAAATTCACCATTTACTGGTGCCCTCCCCTAATTGACCATTTACTGGTCCCCTCCTGTATTGTTATATTTTCTGTAAAATCACCCTTCCCATTCCCAGGTTTAAAGCTGGGCTGGGATATTAAAACACACGCAGACAGGGAATTTTGGAACGGCACTGCGGCACAATAGTGGAGTTGCTGCCTAACCCAGAGATTAGTGCGGGTGTCACAGGTTATGGGGAGAAGGCAGGAGAATGGGGTATGAGGGAGAGATAGATCAGCCATGATTGAATGGCGTAGACTTGATAGGCCGAATGGCCTCATTCTACTCCTATCAGGGAGAGTTAGATTTCGCTCTCAGGGCTAACGGAATCAGGGGAGATGGGGAGAAGGCAGGACGGGGTACTGGTTTTGGGTGATCAGCTATGATCATAGTGAATGGCGCTGCTGGCTCGGAGGGCCAAATGGTCTACTCCTGCACCTGTTTTCTATGTTTCTAAAGCCACACCATCATCTCTCATGGATGGACGGATGCTAGCCACAAGGTAACCTCTAACAACCTCTCTCTCCTCCCATTTCTTACCCTTCCCTCGCCCGCACCCCACCCACCCCACCCCACTGTGGCCCATCTAGACTAGCACCTCTTTCAGCCCTCCCCTCACCCCTCTCACCCCCCCTCCCCCCCCCCCCCCCAAACATTCCTTCCCCATGCTTCACAATCCTATCTTACAGACTATGCTTTAATCTAGGGTCTTTGTCCAAACCATCTGCCCCCTCGCCCGTGTCCATCTATTACCTGAGATAGACACAGAATGCTGGAGTAACTCAGAGGAACAGGCAGCATCTCTGGAGAGAAAGAATGGGTTTAAGGAATGGGTGAGTTTGGGAAACCCATTCCTTCCATCCAGAGATCAAAATGCTGGAGTAACTCGCTGAGTTACTCCAGCATTTTGTGTATCTTCGATTTAAAGCAGCATCTGCAGTTCCTTCCGACACCTGCCACGCTTAATCCTGCCTCCTCTTTCCCAGCTGGAACTGAAACGTCACCTATCCATGTTCTCCAGAGATGTTTCCTGCCTGAGTTATTCAAGCATTTTGTGTCGAAAAGTGGAACTTGCTATGAAAAGTGGAATCAGATACAATCAGCAGGTTTGAGAGACATTTGATTTGAAGTTTGAAATTTCCAAACACTTTTTAATCAACTCGCACTGAACGACTAGTTCCAAAGTTTTCGCCAGTTAAAGGATATTGAGAACACCTTTTTTACTCACCTTCTGTACCCTCTGTCCAGCTTCCGGGTTTACCGTTCGCAGGAGTTCCCACGGTAACCGCAAGAGTTATTACGGATATCGCACAGATATCGCACTGGCCACTACGTTCATATAAAGTTGCAATGCTCAACCACAAGTGTACAAGTCACTCTTGGAGAAATTCAAGCTTGCTTGAATTTTCTCCCGAGTCACCAAGTTACACGATTACCTGCCGTTAGCGCTACGGTGGTCCACGGTGGTCCACGAATGCCGTACTCTTATCGCACGAGGTTCCCACGATGTTAAACTCTGGTTAACTCAAGTCGCCCCGTGAAAAAGGCCTATTAGTGACGGCAGAACCAAAGTACTTGTTTAACTGTTCTGCCATTTCCTTGTCTCCCATTATAAATTAATCTGGCTCTGACTGTAAGGGACCTACATTCGCCTTCACTAATCTTTTCCTTTTTACATACCTAAAGAAACTTTTAGTGTCTATTTTTATATTCCCGCAAGCTTTCTTTCATGCTCTTTTCCCCCTCTTAATTAACCCTTGTCCTCCTCTGTTGAGCTCTAAATTTCTCCCAGTCCCCTGGTTTGCCGCTTCTTCTGGCCAATTCATATGCCTCTTCCTTGGATTTAACACTATCCTTGACTTCCCTCGTCAGCTACGATTGAGCCGCCTTCCCAGTTTTATTTGTTCGCCAGACAGGGATCACATCCATGCAGTCTTTAAATCTTTTCCATTGCATCTCCACTGTCAACCCTTTAAGTACAATTTGCCCGTCTATCCTAGCCAATTCCAGTTATACCTACAAAGTCTCCTTTATTCAAGTTCAGGACCCTAGTTTTTGAATTAACCATTACTCTCCATCCTAATGCAGAATTCCACCAGATTATGGTCACTGTTGCCCAAGGGGCTTTGCACAACAAGATTGCCAGTCTAGGATGGCCTGCCCTCTATTCGGTTCCTCTACATATTGGTTTAAAGATCCATCCCGTATACATTCCAGGGAATCCTCCTCCTCAGCGTTGTTACCAATTTGGTTGGCCCAATCACCCACGATAACCGCTGTACCTTTGCTACATACATCCCTAATTTCCTGCTTGATGCAATCCCCAACCTCCCTACTGCTGTTTGGTGGTCTGTATACAACTCCAACAAGCCCTTGGCTATTTTGCAGTTCCACCCATACTGATTCTACAGCATCCAAGTTAATGTCTCTCCTTGCTATTGCATTAATCTCCTCTTTAACCAGCAATGCCACTCCACCTCCTCTTTCTTTCTGGCTATCCTTCCTGAATATCGAATACCCCTGCATGTTTAGCTCCCAGCCTTGGTCGCCCTGGAGCCATGTCTCCGAAATCCCAATGATATCATATCCCATAACTACAAACTGCACATTCAATTCATCCACCTTATTTTGAATGCTCCTCACATTGAGGCACAAAGCTTTCCGGTTTGTTTTTCTTATCTTTTTTCTACCTTTTGCTTCTGTCCTCCTTCTATGGCCCTCTGTCTCCTTGCATTGGGTCCCATCCCCTTGCCCTGTTTGTTCAAACGTGACCTTTCCCACACTCTCTTTCCCGTTAGCTGCATGGATACGCGCCCACGTTGTTGACACAAGCCCCACCCCACACTTTTTAGGTTAAACCCAGCCGTGTAGCACAGGGTGAATGTACAAACACCATACACACAGCACCTGTAGTCGGGCTCGAACCAGGGTCTCTGGAGCTGTAAGCAGCAACTCTACTTCTGCTCCACTCTGCCACCCCCTTTGCAGCCTTGGCTTTACAGGTTAAGAGAGGCAGTGCAAATCTGCCCATGCTTGGGTGAACAATGCCTCTTTTAGAAATTGCATTTTCTCATTAATTGCTGGCTACGTTACAGGCTGGTGCACGTTGAAGTGCAGCAAATATATATTAATGTCCGTAACTGATGTGCCTGACTATCCCATCGCGGCAATGGATGAACGCTGGGAGCTTGGCTCAACGCGAAGGAAGGGAAGCTTAATGAACCGTGGAAACAAACGTGAACCACCCTCCATACGGCAAGAATGGCTGCTGCATGACAACACATTAATCACATTTGTTAAAAGAGCATAACAGGAATCTTCAAAACGCCAAGAAAGTAATCATTATTTTTGTTTTCACTCACACAAAACACAGTCACCCATTTGGACCAACTTCAGGTTTTCTGGACCAATACAAGGCTAAGCTGTCAGTTCAATTATCTCTCCTACTTTTTGCTCGCCTTCCTATCATTAAAGAGTGTTCTTCTTACATGCAGAACCTTGGCAGGGAATCTAAAAAGTGCTCTACCTATTGATTTTCCAGTTTCTCTGTTGTTCAGTCCATCAATATTGCAGCTCATATTTATAGTTCACACAGTGCGAGTGTTCCCGCCTCTGAGCTTACTTAGTGCTCGCCTCAGATTTGTGTTGATAACACTGACTGTAGTTTCTTGAGCATGCTGGGTGAGGAGGAGGAGGAGGAAAGCACAGAGTCTCTTGCCCAGAGTTGGGGAATCAAGAACCAGAGGAGATAGGTTTAAGGTGAGGGGAGAAAGATTTAATAGGAATCTGAGGGGGTAACATTCTCACACAGAGGGTGGTGCGTGCATGGAACGAGCTGCCGGAGGAGGTAGTTGAGGCAGGTGCTATCGCAAAGCTTAAGAAACATTTAGACAGGTACATAGATAGGACAGGTTGAGAGGGATATGGGCCAAATGCAGGCAGGTGGGACCTAGTGTAGGTGGGACATGATGGCCGGTATGGGCAAGTTGGGCCAAACAACCTGTTCCAACGCTGTAAGTTTCTATGACTCTATGAAATGGTAGAGATAATAAAAAAACATTTAGGCTGGGAATGAATGACTTAACCTATTCAGATGGAATCCCTTGGTCAGTTTTAATTATTCAGCCATTTTTGCATGAACATTTTTGTTGAATTGCAAGGTTAGTTTCTTGCAACCCCATGCAATTGATGTTGCATTTGCTGATATCAAATCTTCTGCATTCGGTTTATTCATATTCATCCATACTAAATAGAAGCATTATTGTAACATGCAGCATTCTGATGTTGCAACTTCTTGTAAGCAGGGCATAGAAGAAGAAGGAGTCAGGGTCACTCTCGGAGTCAAAGAGCAAAATACTTCACGTCCCCAGTGACTGCAATCCTAGCAGATCTTCCTGCCTCATTGCTACACACTGTAAATATAGAAGAAAAGCTAATATTTATATTGTGTCTTCCGTGACCTCAGGTTGTCCCAGAACACAATGCAGTCGGTGCACTAATTCTGAGATCGTAATGCATAAAATGCCGACGTGTGCACAGCGAGATTTCACAAACAACAACGTGGCAGTGATCAGCTCATGTGTAGCAGTTTTGAAAAAAAAAATCAAAAACATACTGCAGATGCTGGAAATCGAATGCAAAATTAAAAAATGCTGGAATCCCCCAACAGGTCAGGCAGCACCTGTGGTAGAGATACAGATTTAATGTCAAACACCGTTCATCAGATCTGGAAAGGAAACAGAAGATGCTAGGACAAGTACAGGGTGGGCCAGGCGTAGACAATGTCTCTGGTAGCGTAAAACAGCAGTGACCAAAGAATGGCTAACGGGGTTTATTTAATTCAGATATACCTGAGGTATTGTATTTTGGGATGTAAAACCAGACCAGCTCCATCACATAAGACATGGGGAACAACCAGGGTCAGGAATAGCTACTTCGCCACAGCCATCAGGCTATTAAACCTGGCTCGGACAAAACTTTGATTATTAATAACCAATTATCTGTTATTTGCACTTTATCATTTTATTTATTCATGTGTGTATATATTTATATTACGGTATATGGACACACTGATCATTTTGTAGTAAATGCCTACTATGTTTTGTGTGCTGAAGCAAAGCAAGAATTTCATTGTCCTATCAGGGACACATGACAATAAACTCACTTGAACTTGAACTTGAACTTGATGTTGTAGAGCAGAAGGTTCAATGGTTCAATAGTTTCTTTAATGTCACGTGTACCAGGTTCAATGAAATACATTTCTTGCGTACAGCTCATCAAAGCTTTCCCAGTACATAAGCACAATCCCCCGGTCAGTACAGTATGCACAGAGCAGCCCACAGAGTCCATATGCAAGAGCCGCCATTTTAGCACCATTTTACAGTCCCAGCTGCAGCTGGCCACAAACGCCCGTTGCAGCCGTCACCTCCATTCCGGTCGTCCCGCGATCCGATGCCCTTCAAGGGATCGAGGGGTACAAGTGCACAGTTACCCGAAGGTGACGACGCTTGGACTGGGGTAAATGGATAAGAAAGTTTAAAGGAATATGAGCCAGAAGCTAGCAAATAGGACTAGCTTAGATGGGGCATGTTGGTTGGCATGGACATGTTGGGCCGAAGGACTCGCACAACCTTTCTGTACGAGTCTGAGTCTACGACTTTAATAAGAGGCGAAAGATTTATACGATCTGAAGAGAAACCAGAGCATACGGCTTTTACATTCATACACAAAAATCAAAAGTCAAAAATATGAAACAGATAAAACAGATAGCATTTTAGACAATTCAATATATTTAAGTAATCCCAAGTGAAAATGTAAATGATAGGAAACTTTCCTCCCTCTCTGGTGCAGGTTCTGCAGGATGTTAACACCCTGTTGCTATACTGCCAGCATTGAGAAACCTCCAGAGATCTGCCATTTCTGCTTTCCCGTGCAATTTACTGAGCTCCGTAACTATTACAAATGGAAATGCCTGCAGTTCCATATGGAACAATTGCTTTTTCTAGGGAAAAGTAGATCACAAGTGATAGCAGTGTAAGGAATTACTTTCAGGAAGATTTTGTTCTGTGGGACTTGTGGTGATTTTTTTGTTTTGGAAGTGTGGATTAGACTAATCTTAAATTAGTCTGTCTTAAATAAAAGGGCAATTCATTTCAACAAGAATCGAGAAGGACCTCACCTCTTAAGGTTGGCACACATCTACAAACACCCTGAGAAATCTATTTATCACCGTGAAAGGCCTGGGTAGAGTGAATGTGGAGAGGATATTTCCACGAGAGAGAGTCTAGGAATAAAAGGACATATCTTTAGAAAGGAGATGAGGAGGATTTTGTTTAGTCAGAGGAAAGTGAATCTGTGAAATTCATAGCACATAGAGGACAAGTCATTGGATATTTTGAATGCGGAGTATGACAGATTTTTGATTCATACGGGTGTCAGGGGTTATGGGGCTAAGGCAGGAGAATGAGGTTGAGAGGGAAAGATAGATCAGCCACTATTGAATGGCGGAGTAGACTTGATGGGCTGAATGTCCCAATTCTGCTCCTAGAAGGTACGAATTTAGGAACTTATGATATGAAAGCAACAACTGTGTGTAATTAAATTTTGTTAGGGAATGATGCAACAGATTTTGAGGCAACGATTCTCTCATTTTGTCATCCAAAGACGGCAGTGTCACTTGAGGGTAATTTGCCAGGCTGACAGAGTATGGCCCAGAGTTATTTTTAAGAAAGAACTGCAGATGCTGGAAAAATCGAAGGTAGACCAAAAATGCTGGAGAAACTCAGAGGGTGAGGCTGGAAAGAAAGAATTGGCAACGTTTCAGGTCAAGACCCTTCTTCAGAGTTAGTCGTTAGTGGGGGAGGAATGGGGCTCTCTGTTCATGTCACTAACTGTTGCTTAGGGAAGAGATTTGCTCTAGTCTGTAGGGTCGCACCATCAACAGGGATCCAGGCATCCATGCTGTGAGCAGCAAAGAAACGGCAGGGTTCCTTCCACCAAACAGACTAAAGACTCTGCAAAGAGTCTTGTCTAAACAAGGCAGCAGGAATATTAATTTAATTTAAATCACACTCACAGGCCAGAGCAAATATTGGGATTAAAAGAAAGGTAATAGAGTTAAA
Source organism: Amblyraja radiata (assembly GCF_010909765.2). Classification (NCBI taxonomy): domain Eukaryota; kingdom Metazoa; phylum Chordata; class Chondrichthyes; order Rajiformes; family Rajidae; genus Amblyraja; species Amblyraja radiata. The sequence continues at coordinate 97,060,912 of NC_045960.1, forward strand.
TGAGAAAAGAAGTGCGGCAACTAGAAGTTTAGTTTTAGTTTTAGCGATAGGCTATAGGCTGACCAGCGATCACCTGTAAACTAGTTCTATCCTACACAATTGGGACAATTTACCAAAGCCAATCAACCTACAAGCATGCACGTCTGGAGTGTGGGAGGACACCGGACACCAGGAGAAAACCCACATGGTCACAGGGAGAATGTTCAAACTCTGTGTGACCCCTGGCAATGCATTCCAGGCCCCCACCACTCTCTGTGTAAAAAACCTCTGGTAAACCTTTCCCCTCTCACTTCTAGATATCCCTCTAGTGTTGAACAGTACCATCCTAGGGAAAGCTAAGAAAAACCCTACCATGGCACAGTGAGGCAGCGATAGTTGCTGCCTCACAGCGCCGGCGACCCGTATTCGATCCCTGATTACGGGTGCTGACTGTATGTTCTCCCTGTAAACGTGTGGATATTCTCCGGATGCTCCAGTTTCCTCCCACATCCCAAAGACGTGCAGATTTGTAGGTTAATTGGCTTTTGAAAATTGTCCCCAGTGTGTAGGATAGAACTAGTGTACGGGGATCGCTGGTGGGCAAGGACTCGGTGTATCTCTCAAAGACTAAACTAAACTAAAAAGGTTCTGTAGGTCTACTCTATCTATGCCACTCATTGTATATACTTCTATCAAGTCTCCCCTCAACTTCCAACTTCCAGAGTAATCTGCAATAAAAGAAGTTTGCAGCCTGAATGGTGGTAATGAAACAGTTGGATTGTTGTTAAAAATCCATCCTTCCTTTTCTGTCATGCTTAACCAGGCTGGTGTCTAGATCTATGAATGGCCTTGGCCTGTGAAATGACCTTACCTGCCAATTGACTGTGAAAATAGCTGGCGATGGAAAATAAGCAATGACCCTCTTATTGACATCCCGTGAATTAACAAAAAATAAATTGGTGGTTTTAAAAAAGGTTGAACCTACATTTTATTCAAAGCCTTAATAGTGAGATACTTGCTTAATATCATGATGATAAGCTTGGGCAGGCCTTGGCTGTGCCTCTAAAGTCTGATCATCAGTGTCAGTGTGTGGCAGGCATCCTCTGGCGGGAGCTCACACATGAGGCAGGCATGGTTGAGAGGATGAGAAACCTTTTCACGCTGTAAGTTATTGTGATCTGGAGCACACTGCCAGGAATCAGATTAAATAACAGCTATCAGAGGGGATTGCATCCAGAACTGAAGGGAAAACATTTGCAGTGTTATGAGGAAAGAATAGGAGTGGAACCAGTTGAATGGTTCCTTCAAAGAACTGGCGCAGGCACGAGTGGCTGAAGAGCCTTTTTCTCTGCTGTACTATTGATTCTATGTCTGAATTGGAAGCAAGTGATAGGTACTGGGGTGAAATTGCAGCAGCTCTGTAATTTGGCTGAAGACTTCCTCGGTCTAGCTGCGCTGTATTTGAGTCAGATTTTATGCATTGAATTGGCAGAATGTAGGTTGAGACCGCAGAGTTGATGAAGTTGTTCAGGTGCAATCACTGAGAAGTGATGGTCTGCCTAGGCTGAGTCTGAATTGGTCTCACAACAGTTTGAGGATAATATCTTGGTTGTACTCTTGTCAAAACTGCAGATATCGCAAACCCCCTATTTATGTCTCATCTTCAGACAGATTTAGTGACAGTAAGAGTTAAAATGATCTTATCACTGCTCAGAGGGTAACAGCACAGATATAACTTTACAACTTTCTGTATGATTGATACCATTTGACCCCCTCGTCCAATATGTTTTCTCGAGAATGTGTTGGTTTAGGGTAGCGGAGCTGAACTATCTACAAGGCTGGCATAAATTCCTCATTCAAGGATCTGGTGAATGCTCGGTAATTCTGAATTGGTACGAGTGATGAAAATATATCAAAGCAACACTTTCATCAGCTGACCTGCAATTCAACCTTATGCACGTACAATTACATTAAATCGCCAAACAGCAACAGGGCATTGATCACAATCATTCTCTGCAGCTGTTCACACACCGAAAGAACTGATTCCCAATTTTTCTTTGATCATTCAGTGACTGCCTTCTTTTCATGCTCCTATAATCTAGTATTTTCCACTGCAGTAAAATTACCGCACATTGTGATCGACCAAGCGCAACCTTCGCGGGACCGTCGCACCTCAACGCGGCCATGAGGTCGCGTAATTAGCATGCCAAGGACACGTAAGTGGGACAAGGGCTTAACTCAGCTCAGGGCCGGCGTTAAGCCGATTTGACCGATTGCTCCCAATTGGGCCCCGCGCCTAATGGGGGCCCCGCACTAATGTTCAGTATTTCGTACGGAAATACGAATTCTCTTTGTTAAATAAAGATTTTTTTTAATTCGCCATCCGGATTTTTTTTAAACGAACATGCATAACAACCGCTGCACGGCCATCATACACAAACGATTTGTTAACTAGTGCTGTTAGCACTTCTTAACGGTAAGTAGTTAACACCTTGTTATGCGAGGTCATGAATCTGCATCTATCCACATTCCTCAGTAAATGTTATAGTGTTTTGAACAAGTATTAATGACGCCGTGTTCAAAAGGGAACTGCAGATGCTGGAATATCGAAGGTACACAAAATTGCTGGGGAAACTCAGCGGGTGCAGCAGCATCTATGGAGCGAAGGAAATAGGCGACGTTTCGGGCCGAAACCCTTCTTCAGACTCATTTAATGACGCCGTGTTCCTTTGAATAAAATTCACGCGCCGTCATTAATACTTGTTTAAAACACAATTACATTACTGAGGAATGTAGATCGATGACACGTTGAGAATTTCATTTAACTCACCATCATGAGTGAGGGCCCCGGACCGCGAGAAGGGGCTTCTTCCTGGTGTGCAGGTTAGTCATTCACCTACTGACCCACGTTGTGTCTCTCTGTCTTTTGCTCACTCCCTCCCTCCCTCTTTCTCTCGCGCTCTCTCTCCCGCTCCCCATATTGTCTCTCTCTAGCTCTCCCACTCCCTCTCTATCACCCTGTCCCCTCAGCATTCCCGGAATCATTGATGTTTAGCGGTAGACAAAAATGCTGGAGAAACTCAGCTGGTGAGGCATTCGCCTGGCCCGCTGAGTTCCTCCAGCACTCTGTGTTTTTTGTTTGGCTCTGAAGTGGAAGGTGGCTCAGCGGGACGGGCAGCGGCTCTGGGGAGAGGGTTGTGTTTCTGGTCGAGACCCTTCTTCAGACAATCACAAGTACACTCCGGAAGTGGCGGCGCTGTGATACAGCTGCGGCTCGCCTGCAGTCTGTCTGTTTTTACTTTTTATGTCGGTTTTTTTTGTCTAGTTTAGTAATTTTTTTGGTTATTAGGTGGTGTTATGTGTGTGGGGGGAGGGTGAAACAGAGCTTTCTGTCTCTCCCTTCGGGGGAATGCGACTTTTTGTCGTATCCCCCTTCTCTTCCCCCGTCTGCGCTGAGGCCTAATGGCGGAGCTGGCAGCCTCCAACCTGCGACCGACCTCGAGGGTCCGGAGGTAGAGCCAGCCAGGACTCACCAACGCGAGGCTGGCCGACTTCGAGCTGTGGCGACGTCCGGGTAGCGGCACGACTCGGCGCTCCGGTGGGGGCGGACGGTGCGGAGCTGAGACACTCCTGTGCGGCCGGCACGGCTACCGGCTGGAAGGCGCTCCCGTGTGAGCAGCCCGGTGCGGGGCTGAGACGCTGCCTTGTGGGCGGACCGGCTACTGGCTGGAAGGTGCTCCCGTGTGAGCAGCCCGGTGCGGGGCTGAGACACTCCTGTGCGGCCGGCACGGCTACCGGCTGGAAGGTGCTCCCGTGTGAGCAGCCCGGTGCGGGGCTGAGACGCTGCCTTGTGGGCGGCCCGGTGCGGAGCGGAGACGGTGCTACGGCGGCTGAGACCTGGATCCTGGGCTCGGCCGCGGGCCGGTGGAGGACAATGTCGGGAGCTCGCAGGTCACAGGCTGGTGCCTGTTTTCCGGAGCACCCGTTGCAACAGCTGCGGGCAGCTTCGACCACCCCCGGGCCGCCATCGCCCGGTGGGGTATCGCCTCGGCGCAGAGGGAGAAGAGGAGGGAAGAGACAGTAACTCTAAGACTTTTGCCTCCATCACAGTGAGGAGGTGTTTGGTGAACTCACTGTGGTGGATGTTAATTTGTGTTTATTGTGTTTTGTTATTATTACATGTATGGCTGCAGGCAACAGCATTTCGTTCAGACCGAAAGGTCTGAATGACAAATAAAGGATTCAATTCAATTCAATTCAATACTCTCACCGACGCGAGTTCAGTTCGGTCTGAAGAAGGGTCTTCTCTCCAGAGTCCTCTCTAAACCCCTCTGGGACCCTCTGAACACCTCTAAACCCCCTCTAGCCCCCTATTTCCCTCTATTCCCCTCTAAACAATTGTAAACACACCTGAACCCATCTGAAGCCCTCTAAACATCTCTAAACCGTTTAAACCCCCTAAGGCCGGCCATGCACGCACACACACAGACGCATACACACAAACACGCACACTCAGTCACACAGACACAGAGACACAATCGCATACACTCATAAACACACACACACACACACACACACACATTCAATCTTTCAAAGTGCCGCTCATTTTATTAGATGTGTGACACTTTCATATAGTTTTTCAAAATTTTAGTATATCAAGCATTTAATGTTTTTTTTGGTTAAAGACGAGCATACTACACGAAATATAAACATACATAAATTTTTACTTTACTAGAGTAGGGGCCCCGCCATCAATTTTCTAATTGGGCCCGCAATTCCTAGCACCGGCCCTGACTCAGCTGGACAAGCAGCATCTCTGGAGAGAAGGAATGAGTGACATTTTGGGTCAAGACCCTTCTTCAGACTGGTTAGGGATAAGGGAAACAAGAGATAAAGATGATAATGTGGAGAGATAAAGGACAATGAACGAAAGAAATGTAAAAAAGTAACAATGATTAAGGAAACAGGCTGTTTGTTGGGTGAAAACGAGAACCTAATGGGACTTGAGTGGGTGAAGGATCGAGAGAGAGGGAATGCTGGGGCTACCTGAAGTGAGATAAATCAATATTCACACCCCTGGGCTGAATAAACTTTGCATTGGACATTTGGGGAATGATCTAGTCTCAGCAAAAACAACCAGACATCAGTAAACAAGTCAAGAAGTGCTGGGATGAAAGACCAATTGATTTTCATTGAATTCAGTTTCACATTTTAATTGCAATTTGTATTTTATTGGATTTACGTGTCACATTTTATCTTTACTTTTAGTTTTATGGAAGGGTTATTAATTGTGCTTTAGGCTCCATTAACAAATTTATCATTAAGCATTGGGTTTAGGTTTTAATTAGATTTAAAGAAGAATGCTTGATTTTACTTCGGAGTCACGTGAGTGACTACGTGAAGAAGCCCGCCACGACGCAAGCGTGCCAAAGACAGCACCCCTACGCACCCACCAGCAGAACTGGTGAAAGCTCGAAGGCCCGGTACTCAAAACATGAGTCTTTTTTAGGCCATGGCCCAGGCCGGCCTTCTTGGAAGATGCGGGGACCTCCAACGCCAACCAAACCGAAAATCCAGACACCAGCGCAACAACAGCAGCGAAGAACCTACAAAAAGAAGTAAACCTGCCACTGGTAACTATGGAGGTAGGTGGGTCTGGTTCCCTACAAAATACAGGGAGCATGGAGGTTGGGGGGAGATTACACTCTTTTCTGAATGCTTGGAGCATGTTAACAACCGATACTTACATCTTAAGCAGTATCCAGGGATATACAATAGAGTTTATACACAAATACAGCCCTCCAGTTCAACATATACCGAACCGAATGATCGTGCTTTCTGATAAAGAAAAATCAAAAGCGCAAGCTGAACTGGAGCGGCTTTACATAAAAGGTGTAATTGAGAAAACTCAACACGAACCATTAGAATTCGTGTCCAATATATTTACCAAAAACAAAAAAGATGGTGGCTGTCGCATCATCATAGATCTGACAAAATTGAATACATTTGTACAATATATTCACTTCAAAATGGAAACCTTTGTTACTGCTAAACAATTAATTTCCAAAGGTTACTTCATGGCCAGCATCGATTTAAAAGATGCTTACTATTCAGTGCCTATACGAGGTGACCACAGATGTTATTTAAAATAGTAAGATTAAACGAGAACTTACCAGTTTGAAGTTTGATCTGTATTTTATGAGGAGTTACGATGAGGGATTACGTGAAGAACCCGCTCAGTGCGCAGGCGCGGCATACTTCCAAGCAGCGGTGTGGAATCACAGATAGACACAGTTATTTTGAAGTAAACATAGTAAAGATAAGGAGACATCAATTTATTAGTTTGATCCATATAATGAGGGTGGGAGCGGAGGGCACGTAATCCCTCATCGTAACTCCTCATAAAATACAGATCAAACTTCAAACTGGTAAGTTCTCGTTTAATCTTACTATTTTACTTCGGAGTCACGTGAGTGACTACGTGAAGATTTCAAAGCTCTGTGATTTCAAACCGTGTAACAGTTTCATTTCACTCACTGCCGAAGTTCTTGAGGGAGGAAGTGTTATCGTAATGAACCAATGAGTCTATTTGTAGAAAAACACAATGGTATTTTTTAAACAATAACAACAAAGAATTAAGTTGCTCCCCTGGGCTTAAATTAAATATTTGCAGTTCGTAAATCTTTACTGCAAATAAACCAGGTTTTGCCAACGGCTTATTATAAAATTTCTGAACGGTCTTTTCCCTTCCCACCATCCTGCTGTAGCCAGGATGTGGTCTATAGGCATGTCCATTCTTTAGCCGTCGACATGGATGCTGCCCTGGTGGAATAGAATTTGTACATGTTAGTGTTTATCCCAGCAGTTTCTAGCACCTGCTTGAGCCATCTCGCAATGGTTTGGCTCGTACCCCACCATAAGGTTTTTGTGACTGACCCACAAGGCTTTTCATCTCCCTCGAATATTCTGGTTGTGTCTATATAGGATAGTAGGTGGGTCATGGCACATAACCGTGGTTCTGGTGGGTAAGCCACGACTGGATTAGGTGTTCCTGGTCTGCTCTGTTTGACCAGTCGCTGGATAACGACAGATCTGGTCTGGAGCTGTGATCATGTTGTCCAGTCGCAATAGGTGTAGTGACTGGACCCTCTGAGCGGATACAAGTGCCATCAACATGAGCGTCTTTAGTGTAGCTTGCTCGAGGCCGGGGGATCTGGCTGGTGGCCATTCCCTGAGATATGTCAGGACCACACTGATATCCCAAATATGGGTATACCTGGGCTTAGGGCTTGATATTGTAAATGGCCTTCATCAGTTTTACCACCAGTGGATGGGATCCCATCGCCTGTTGTCCTGCCGCTGGTTTGAGATAAGCAGAAAGAGCACTCTGCGCTGTGTTGATGGCACTGTAGCTGATCCCTACATCGTGGTGTAGATGGCCAGGAACTCCAGTATGTTGGTGGCTGTAGCTGTTTCGTATGTTGTCCATGTTTCCTGGCAGTACTTCTCCCTTTTTTGATGCTGGTTAAGTACTGCCTCTTGGTGGATGTTCGAAGGGATGCCGACATGGTGGTGATGGTTTGTTTGGACAATCCCAGTTCCAGGTAAGGTCTGTTCAAACTTGCAACCCAGGCGTTTAATTTTCTCATGGCATGGGTGTTTAGCTTACCTGGTAGGTAAGTAGCTGATAGCCAAATATGTCTTTCGACATACCATTGCCAAATCATGTTGACCAATTTGTCGCATGATAATGATTTTATGCCACCCATATGGTTAATATAAGCCATCACCGTAGTATTTATCAATTTGTAACCGAAAATGCAAGTGCTGCATATTAGATAAATATGCTTTTAAACCATAAAAGGCGCCCAACATCTCTAGATAGTTAATGCCCAGTGTAAGTAGTAATGATGACTCTAGTTTAGTCCATCTACCACTTGTGCTGGATATGGAGTTAGTCGCTCCCCAGCCTTGAGCACTGGCATCTGTTTGAATAACTAAAGTAGGGTTAGTGATAAAGATAGGGCTGAAACTATGCCAAACGTTTTCTGCCCACCACTGTAGCTCTGATATTGCTTCAGTGGGTAAGTTCATGACACGATCATAGTGACCTGTATGTCGTTTTATTGCCCGTACCTTTGCTCTCTGTAAATTTTTTGATAGTGCAAAGGTCCGAATTGTGTAGCCGGAAATGCTGCTACCATTTCCCCAATTACTCTTGCTACTTGTCGAATAGTTGGTCGCTCGTTGACCATTAATTTGTTGCATGATTGTGCTAATTCAACCATTTTTGCCTTTGGCAAGGTAACAGTCATATGGACTGAGTTAATTGTGAAGCCCAGGTAGTCCATGATAGTGGATGGCTTCAACTTAGATTTATCTGGATGTAGGACGAACCCCAGAGTTTCGAGGAGCTGTTTTGTAGCTGATACTGCTGCCACAGCCAATTCCATCGTTTTCCCTACTATGAGAATATCCTCCAGATATGCCATGACAATATGTTTTTGTTTTCTTAGTATTGCTATGGCTGGGTTCAATATTTTGGTGAATAATCTTGGGCTGAAGTTCGCCCATAGGGCAATGCTTTGTACCATCCAGATAAATTTTAGGTATCTGCGATGATCCTTGTATATGGGTACTAGATAGTAAGCATCTTTAAGATAAATGCTTGCCATGAAGTGTCCTTTGGAATTCAGTTGTTTGGCAGTAACATATGTCTCCATTTTGAAATGTATATACTTAACAAATTTGTTTAGTGATGTTAAGTCAATGATGATGCGACAGACACCATCTTTTTTGGTTTTAGTGAATATATTCGATACAAATTCCAAAGGTTCATGTTTGGTCTTTTCGATGACCCCCTTTGTGATAAGTCTCACCAGTTCAGCTTGTCCCTCACGTTTCTTTTTGACGGAGGGAGAAATACCCTTTGGGGCCATTGTTGAATTGAGGCGTTTTTTCTGACATGAATTGTATTTTACATCCTGTAATGTTGTTGAGTATATACTTGTCACTCGTGACCATACCCCATGCTTCTTTAAACAAGTGTAATCTCCCCCCTGTTAATAAAGCACCCTTATTCTCTATATGCTGGTAGGGACCAGACCCACCTACCTCCATGGTTATTGGCGATTCTGTTTCTTCATTTTCCTGAAGATTTTGTTCTGACGTGCTGGCGATGTTGGGGGGAGGCGCATTTTCCAGGGGGTCCGCTGCGGGCCCTGATCTGAAAGATCTTTGGGGATAATGTGCGGACCCCAAGCGTTCACCAGTCCCATATTGCGGACGTCGACTGGTGGATGCCGTGGGGTGCTGCCGCTTGGGTATCGGAGGTCTTGGTTTGCTCGTCCCGGGGCCTGCCCTCATTAGGCCGAAGGTTTTTGATGCTTCCTGCATCTCCTTCAGTTTTTTATTGAAATCTTTCCCAAATAGCAGCGCGTCCGTCTCCGCAGCTGGGGCTTTACACAAGCCAGCAAATTTGGGATTGAGGGCAGGTCTTATGTTTCCCTCCGGAGATTGTTGATCTCAAATTGTGTGGTACACATTAATGCCAGCACATCCTGCTGGCAGGTATCCATCTCCGTGCTCTCCACGGAACGAGCAAAGGCTGTGATGGCTGACGTCAGGAGCCTTAGGATCCGCTGTAGCTTGAGTTCTTGGGTCTGGATGTGTGACCCACATGCCCCCAGATTTGGCTGTTGACACTTTTTACTTTGAGGGCCTCACCGTTTTCTGGTGCTGTGTTGTTTCAGCACCTCAGCGAGCACCTTTTCCAGTAATGGTTGATGCTGGCCGCCATTCTTGGTTCCAGCGGTGCTCCAGCCCGTGGGGTTGCTACAAGCGGTCCATCACACCCAACAGCTCTTCATGTTCCTGCACCCCTGGCATACTCCCGAATTCGTCCGCCTGCCCCTGTTCCAGACCAGCCCAGCCCTGGTCACCAATGCTAGCCTCCAGTAATGAGGGAGCAAAGGGCAGTGCATGAAGCACTGTGGAGGGGGTGCCTGACCTCCCTCCGCGAGAGCGCTCTTTATGCGCATCTCGCTGGAGCTGCTCCAATTGCTGTTGGATGCAGCTCAGGCGGCTGTCTCTCCTCCATTTAGGTGGATACATGTCCCCGTCCGACGAATCGGACGCCACCGGCCGGATGCCTGTTCGGATGGCTAGACATCCAGCCCGCAGCTCAGGCACTAGCGGGACTGGGCTCGGCGCGGTGATGGGGATAGCGGGGCGACCGGTAATTGTTCCTACTGCCTGTTGCTGCCCCCCTGCAATGGAACGCTCCTCCGCTGGAGTCGAGCGGGGGACAGGTTCTTCTGGAGCTTTTGCCTTGTAGTAGCGAGAGCGCGCCTCAAGCAGCGCGTCTCGCAGGCACTGCTCCGTGAGCCGCTCCAGCGGCTCATGCGGCTCTCTCTCCCCCCATGCGGGTGGAGAGACGTCCCGTCCGACATCGGGAAACACCTGCCGGATGCCTCTCGAGTGGCTATGCGTCCAGCCCGCTGCTTCAGGTACTAGCGGGCTGGCCTCGGCACGGTGTCGGGGAATTACGGAACACCGGGTAACGCTCCTACCGCCTGTTGCTGCCCCCCTCCCCAACGGGAAAACGGGGGACAGTTTTGTTCCAGAGCCTTTTTCTCTGCCTGTAAAAAACACAAGCAGAAAAAGGCTCACCTGTAAAAGAAAACCCGACCTCAGGCTCACCTGACGGTCCGGTTCATCCTGTAACGGGACAGCCTAACTCCCGTGGCAGCCGCTGTTGCACTGCTGGCGTAATGCCGCGCCTGCGCACTGAGCGGGTTCTTCACGTAGTCACTCACGTGACTCCGAAGTAAAATTCAACTCGATGGGACCACAGTGGCAGTATAAAGCACTGCCAAATGGGTTATCATCAGCCCCAGGCTGTTCACAAAAATTTTGAAACCAGCCCTAGCGTTTCTACGGAAACGTAAACACATGGTCATGGCATATTTAGATGACATACTCATTGTGGGCAAAACTTTGGAATTGGCCAAACAAACTGTAACAGCCACAAAACAGTTATTTGAAAAACTGGGATTTATTATCCATCCAGTTAAATCTAAACTAACGCCTTCCACTACTATGGACTATTTGGGGTTCACCATTGACTCAGTTCACATGTCGGTGACTCTGCCTAAGGGAAAGGCTAGAGATTTAATAGAGGCTTGCAATAACCTCATTGACATCAGCAAACCATCCATCAGATTGGGAGCAAAAGTAATTGGCAAAATGGTGGCTGCCTTTCCAGCCACACAATTTGGACCTCTACATTACCAAAACTTAGAGAGCAAAAATACAAGCACTCTAAATTAATGCAGGTCACTTTGACAGACCTATGAAACTACCAATCAAAGCTAAAATGGAACTAAAATGGTGGATAGATAACATCTGGCTTTGTTCCAATCCAATCATTGTCAGTAACCCTTCCATGGTACTACAAACTGATGCCAGTGCACTTGGGTGGGGAGCCACCAATACCATCACCAGCTGTGGAGGTAGATGGACTGCTCAGGAGGCATCATTATTACTCACACTGGGCATGAACTACCTGGAAATGTTGGGTGCATTCCATGGCCTAAAGTCATATTGTACTGGGTCATATCACCAGCATGTTAGACTACAGATAGACAATACCACTGTGGTAGCATACATTAACCACATGGGTGGAAACAAACCGACATCATGTGACAATCTGGCTAATACAATTTGGCAATGGTGTATCCAGAGAGATATTTGGATATCAGCCACTTACCTACCAGGAAGACTAAATTTAGTGGCAGACACCAGGTCACGCAAATTTAATGAAAACACCGAATGGATGTTGAATAAAAAAGTATTTGCTGATATTACAGCAAAATATGGAACACCAGATATCGATTTATTCGCATCCAGACTTAACCACCAGTTATCAAATTATGTTTCATGGGAACCAGACCCTGGGGCAGCGGCGACAGATGCATTTTCGCTGCATTGGGGGAAATTGTTGATTTACGCATTCCCTCCTTTCTGCCTCATCAGTCGGGTATTAAGGAAAATACAACAAGACTCTGCGTCTGGTATTTTGGTAGTACCCGATTGGCCAACTCAACCATGGTTCCCAGTGGTATTAAACATGGTATTAGAACCATGTATCACCATCCCACATGGACCAGATTTATTGCTACATCCCGTAACAAGGGATAGCCACCCATGCCATAAACATTTGAACTTATTAATTTGGAGAGTTTAAAAACACCTCTACTACAACTGGGACTGACGGACCGAACAGTGAACATTATCTCAGCAGCCCAAAGACAGTCAACCAAAAAACAGTATCTGGTCTATATCAGGAAGTGGGAGATGTACTGCCATAAAAACAACATCACCTACAGAGACATGAACATCCCGTCTGTTCTGGAATATCTGGCAGGCCTCCACTATGATGAGGGGCTCAGTTACAGTGCCATCAACTGCGCCAGAAGTGCCCTATCGACTTACCTATGGCAGGGGACAGAGCGTTACTCTGTTGGGACTCACCCACTGGTAACAAAACTTATGAGGGGAATTTTTAATACTAATCCCCCAAGAACCAGCTACTCCCAAATATGGGATGTAAGTATTGTCCTGAAGATGCTCAGGAATTGGTCTCCAGCAACAGCTCTGTCCCTACACAGACTGACATTAAAAACAGTCATGCTAATGGCATTGGTCACGGCACAGAGGGTACAGTCACTGCATAAACTAAGACTGGACAACATGACTTCCTCAACAGAAAATATTACGTTTCATATCTATGAGTTAGTAAAGCAGAACAGACAGGGATCAGCAGGCCTCAATATACAATTTAATAATAATAATAATGGATGGGATTTATATAGCGCCTTTCTAGAATACTCAAGGCGCTTTACATCGCATTATTCATTCACTCCTCAGTCACACTCGGTGGTGGTGAGCTACATCTGTAGCCACAGCTGCCCTGGGGCAGACTGACGGAAGCGTGGCTGCTAATAGAAATTAGGTGCAGGAGTAGGCCATTTGGCCCTTCGAGCCTGCAATATACAATTTAATTGCGTAATCTGCGCCTACGGCCCCTCTGACCACCACCAATCACTCACACACATTCACACACAGGCAAAGGTGGGTGAAGTGTCTTGCCCAAGGACACAACGACAGTATGCACTCCAAGCGGGATACGAACCGGCTACCTTCCGGTCGCCAGCCGAACACTTAGCCCATTGTGCCATCTGTCGTCCTAATTTAGGTCATACCCAACAGATGACCGTTTGTGTATAGTAAGACATCTGTCGTTATACATGGAGAAAACGAAAATCCTAAGAGGCAATGAGAAGGCACTTTTTGGTCAGCCACAAGCAACCACACAAAATAGTGACGGTCCAGACCATCTCAAGATGGCTGAAACAGGTGCTAACACAGGCTGGGGTGGATACTAATATTTTTAAATCTCATTCCACCAGGGCTGCAGCTACATCGGCAGCGATACAGTTGGATGTACCAATGGACCAAATCCTCAAGGCAGCAGGATGGTCTGGGGAAAAAACATTCCAATTATTTTACAACAAACCAGTAATGAAACCTGGAACGTTTGCAGAAACAATTTTAAGTTCTGTAAATTAATTTAAACCCATAAAAAGGGGTTATAATTTTGTGTTAATAAATTTTATGATTTCAATGTCCAAATTATGTTAACACAATTCCTCCTACAGTCATCAAGGCAGACGTGATGCATGGACTCGTTTCCACGGCATGAAATCACAGAACTTTAAAATCTTCACGTAGTCACTCATGTGACTCCGAAGTGAAATAGTAAGATTAAACGAGAACTTACCAGTTTGAAGTTTGATCTGTATTTTATGAGGAGTTACGATGAGGGATTACGTGCCCTCCGCTCCCACCCTTGATCATATACTTAACTGGTATCTCTTCTCTAGTCTTACTATGTTTAGTCATTACAGTTATCTGTGATTTCACACCGCTGCTTTGAAGAATGACACGCATGAGTCCTGGTGGGGTTCTTCACGTAATCCCTCATCGTAACTCCTCATAAAATACAGATCAAACTTCAAACTGGTAAGTTCTCGTTTAATCTTACTATTTTATTTGTCATCCAGCGATGTTCCTGGCAGCTTTAGGCAGGTGTCAATAGTGGCTTTCTTGTGATACGATTGGCCTTTTCAACTTTTGAAAGAAAGACTGACTACCTGCACAGAATATTGTTTAGACCAGTGGTGCTCAAATGGGGGTACGCGTACCCCTGGGGGTACGTGAAGGCACTCCAGGGGGTACGTGAGATTTTAAAATATAGGCCTACATATATGTAGGCCTATATTTTTGCGCTGGTTAGGGGGTACTTGGCTGAAAAAATATTTCACAGGGGGTACATCACTGAAAAAAGGTTGAGAACCACTGGTTTAGACAATGGTTTGACTGAACGGGCAAACACTAAGATCGAGAACGGCCAGGGAAAGAATTGAAAGAAAAGGCTGCTGTCAATCTAAAACTTGATTGAGTTGTGGTTTATACTTTATGCTGCAGTTCTCCTGAAGTAAATAAGTGATGAGCTCTGTCTCAGATTCAACTACTTTTGCAATGGGAGACGAGCCAGTTTTTGGTGCTTTCCTGTGGAGAGACAAGATACCTCTATGAGGAGCCAAGAAAATTTAAGGCACGATGTTTTGTGATAATTCATTCTGATTGCAGAAGCTAAACATGCTCTGTGGGAGTGTTTGCGCATTGTTCTCTGACTTTAATGGAACCTGACTTTGAAAGTGGCTCGCCATATGCAAGCACAACCACACTGCGACGTTAGTGCACGTGGCCAAGAGTCCATTTCTATGAGGAGAAGAGACCATAATAGAATAGAATAGAATGCCTTTAATTGTCATTCAAACAGCTTGGTTTGAACGAAATGTCATTCCTACAGTCATTCCTGCATAAGGCATAGGAGCAGGCTATCCTACCCATCAAGTATGCTCCGTGGCTGATATATTTTTCCCTCTCAACCCCATTCTTCTGCCTTCTCCCCATAACCTTTTATACCCTTATGCCCCTGTCCTACTTAGGAAACCTGAACAGAAACCTCTGGAGACTTTGCGCGCCACCCAAGGTTTCCGTGCGGTTCCCGGAGGTTGCAGGTGGTTGCCGGAGGTTGCAGGTAGTGGAAGTAGGTAGGGAGATTGACAAAAACCTCCGGGAACCGCACGGAAACCTTGGGTGGGGCGCAAAGTCTCCAGAGGTTTCTGTTCAGGTTTCCTAATTGGGACAGGAGCATTACTAATCAAGAACAAATCTCTGCTTTCGAAATACCTAATGACTTGGCCTCCATGGCCGTCTGCGCCATTAGAGTCACCACCCCATTGCTACAGAAATTCCTCCTCTGCTGGATGACCCATAAACAAGGGACCTTACCCTTAAAATGAGAGCAGAGGCCTTCAGGGGGTGAATGTTAGGAAGCCCTTCTTCTCACAAATGATAGTGGAAAATGGAACTCTGCTCCCTGAAGCTGGGCATGGGGTGGCGGTGCAGGGTTAAAAAGTTAAAAACAGGGTTAAAAACAAAGTTAAAACAGGGTTGACAGTTACAACATTTCCATGGGCATTTGTCAAAGACTATGGAACCAAGCTAAGCATAAGATACAGATTAGTTATGACCTTCCTTCAATGTGGAACGGGCTTCTGCAGCCGAATTACCTCCTTTTGTTTCTCTGTTACCAGTTATATGGAAGCTGGAGTTCTAAGTGGTCTACTTTACCTTGTTTTCCAACGATCTGCTCCCTCCCAAGTGCTTGTGTTATTGAGTCACATACTCCCTGAAGAGATAACACGCACACTACTGTAGTTGAGGCTGGTATATTTTACCAGTAGTGACCAGTGCATAACAAATGGCCTGACATTGTGACGTCTGGATGAGCAGACAGGTCTTGGTGTCCATATTCATCGATCCTTAAAGTTGAAAACATGCATGAGGAACTTCAGTTATGTGGATAAGTAGGAAACTAGCCCTTTATTTGCTTATGAATAAGGAAGATAAAGAGATGGCCAAATGGAGACTTTCAAGATGCAGATGGTTTCATAGAGGAGCTGGCAAAATGTTATTCCCTGGGGCGAGTGGGTCGGTAATAAAATGATCATGAATCTACAGTAAATTATGGGGACTCACCTGGAGAAAGATGAGGAGAATGACAGAGAACATTTAGTGTGGCAGAGTGGTGCAGTCTATAGGGCTGCTGTCTCATAGCGCCAGAGACCCATGTTCAATCCTGATCACAGTTGCTGTTGTGCGGAATTTGCATGTTCTCCCTAAGACCATGTTAGATTCCTTTATGTGTCGCGTTTTCCTCTCACATCTCAAGATGTGCAGGTTTGTTCCTTGTCATGTTTTAGTTAATTTTGTTTTATTAAGTTGTGTATGTGTGTGGGTGGGGTGGGAGAAACATGCTTTGGTCTCTTCCTTCGGGGGATGCGACTTTTTCTTCCGTCGTATTCCCCGTCCCCGTCTGCGCCGAGGCCTAATGGCGGAGCTGGTGGCATCGGAGCTGTAGCAGTGGCAGCAGCAGCGGCAGCGGAGACCCGACTCGGCACCGAAGCTGTAGCGGTGGCGGCAGCAGCAGCGGTAGCGGAGACCCGACTCGGCCCCGAAGCTGTAGCGGCGGCAGCAGCAGCGGAGACCCGACTCGGTCCTGGAGCTGTGGCGGTGGCAGCGGCAGCAGCAGCGGCAGCGGAGACCCGGCTCGGCCCCGAAGCTGTAGCAGCGGCAGCAGCAGCGGAGACCCGACTCGGTCCTGGAGCTGTGGCGGCGGCAGCAGCAGCGGAGACCCGACTCGGCCCCGAAGCTGTAGCGGCGGCAGCAGCGGCGGAGACCTGACTCGGCCCCGAAGCTGTGGCGGAGATAGCGGCGGAGACCTGACTCGGCCCCGAAGCTGTGGCGGAGGCAACGGCAGCGGAGACCCAACTCGGCCCTGGAGCTGTGGCGGCGGCAGCGGCTGCAGCAGCGGTAGCGGAGTCCCGACTCGGCCCCGAAGCTGTAGCGGCGGCAGCGGCAGCAGCAGCGGTAGCGGAGACCCGACTCGGCCTCGGAGCTGTGGCGGAGGCAGCGACCACCCGCGGAGTTTGAACCGTTGCCTCGGCGCAGAGGGAGAACAAAGAGGGAAGAGACAGAGACTTTAAGATTTTGCCTTCCACCACAGTGAGGAGGTGTTTGGTGAACTCACTGTGGTGGATGTTCAATTTGTGTTGATTGTGTGTTTTTGTCATTTTTTAAATTATATGTATGACTGCAGGGAAACAACATTTCGTTCAGACCGAAAGGTCTGAATGACAATAAACGAATCTAATTTAATCTAATCTAATCTTGTAGGTTAACTGGCCATTGTAAATTGCCCCTATTGTATACCGAGTGGATACGAAAGTGGGATAACAGGACTTAATGTGAACAGGTGATCGATGGTTGGTGTGGACTCAGTAGGTAGAAAGGCCTGTTTCCATGCTGTCTCCTTAAATTAAAAAAACATCTTGCTTGCATAAGTAGTGGAAATTTATTCCGTAAATAGCTTTAAAAAGTGAGTTGGGCAGATATTTGAGGGACTGATATCTGGGGAGAAGGCAGGTGAATGGGGTTGAGAAGAAAAGATAGATCAGCCATGATTGAATGCCGGAGTAGACCTGACGGCCTAATTCTGCTCCTATAGCTTATGAACATATGAACTTATCCGAGTTAATGGACAATAAGTATGGATGTGGGAGAGTAACTGCCCTTTCAAAGAGCCAGCGCTAACACTGACACAAGACTGAATAGCCTCCTCCTATGGCGCAGGTATTCACAATCCTACTGTTCTGCAATTCTACGCAATGCAATGCTTACATTATCAGGGTCAGCAGACAGTGCACCCATGGGGATTCAGAAGGATCAGGGTTCAAGTCCCACCTCACTCACTGAGAATAAAATGTAGGCCACAACTGCAACCACAATGCTGAAGGAGCGGTGAGCTTCAGGATGTGGCCATCCTTGGATGAGAGACTAAACCGAGGCTTGCTTATTTATTTCCTTTCCTTTTTCCTCCTTTCTTCTGCTTTCTTCGAACAACATTGTTAATGATCCAGTTAACTGTAACCGGTAACTGCCTTCAGAGTAAGACACAAAAAACTGGAGTAACTCAGCGAGACAGGCAGCATCTCTGGAGAGAAGGAATGGGTGACGTTTCGGGTCCAGAACATGTCTTCAGAGTAAGTTCTTTTAAAATTATTATTTATTTATTTTTATTAGAAGCGATTGTACAAAGAGAAAATAATCGACATAACAGTTATACAATTTTCGTACTGCTTCAGTTTTAACATTTTATAAACTAATAACTAAATCGGAAAAAAGGAAAAACGAAAAAAGGGAAAGAAAGAAGAAAAGAAAAAGAAAAACACGAAAAAGATAAAAGAAAAACTCCAGAACTAACGAAGAAGTGAAAGAAGCGGAGATATATCCCACTGCCCTTCCATACGCCCGCTCACCCGACCCTAGCGCGGTTTTGAATTTGTGTTCAACCGTTGTTGAAGAAATTCTATAAAAGGAGACCATATTTTGGAAAATTGATCTGGTTTGTCAGTCAAGACGAGCCTTATTTTTTCTAGATGTGGTGTCTCGGTCATTTCTGTGATCCACATCTTCACTGTGGGGACTGTTATCTTTTTACAGAATTTAAGTATAAGTTTTTTCTCAGTTATTAAACCATAGTCAAAGAAATGTCTTTGAGATATCGTTCGATTAGGGCAGCCCTCTGACATTCCTAATATTAAGGATAAAGGGGAAATCTTTTAGGACTTAGATGAGAAAAACATTTTTTACACAGAGAGTGGTAAATCTCTGGAATTCTCTGCCACAGAAGGTAGTTGAGGCCAGTTCATTGGCTATATTTAAGAGGGAGTTAGATGTGGCCCTTGTGGCTAAAGGGATCAGGGGGTATGGAGAGAAGGCAGGTACAGGATACTGAGTTGGATGATCAGCCATGATCATATTGAATGGCGGTGGAGGCTCGAAGGGCCGAATGGCCTACTCCTGCACCTATTTTCTATGTTTCTATTAGTCTTCAGAGTAAGTTGAGTGAGAGTGTATTTCTAACATCCTTAGGAGCACCATAGAAAGCATAATATAGAAACAAAGAGCTGCAGATGCTGATTAATACAGCAGATGCTGGTTAAGCAGATGTTCAGCAAATGCTGGTTAATACACAAATGGGCACAAAGTGCTGGAGTAACTCAATGGGTCTCAACCTGGAATGTCACCTAAGGATGTTTTCCAGACATTCGGCCAGATCCACAATGTCCTTTCTCACTATAGAAAGCATACTGCCGGGTGCCAGTATGGAGAGCGGGGAGAGAAACCCAGTCATTCCTTCTTTTCCTCGCTCCAGTCAGGTAGAAAGTAGAGAAGCTTGAAAGTACACACCATCAGAATCAGGAACAGATTCTTCCCCTTTGTTATCAGACTTCTGAAAGGTCCTTCAACAAGTTAGGGTACAGTCCCGATTTTTCCAACCTATCTCATTGAAAACATAGAAACATAGAAACATAGAAAATAGGTGCAGGAGTAGGCCATTCGGCCCTTCGAGCCTGCACCGCCATTCAATATGATCATGGCTGATCATCCAACTCAGTATCCTGTACCTGCCTTCTCTCCATACCCCGTGATCCCTTTAGCCACAAGGGCCACATCTAACTCCCTCTTAAATATAGCCAATGAACTGGCCTCAACTACCTTCTGTGGCAGAGAATTCCAGAGATTCACCACTCTCTGTGTGAAAAATGTTTTTCTCATCTCGGTCCTAAAAGATTTCCCCCTTGTCCTTAAACTGTGACCCCTTGTTCTGGACTTCCCCAACATCGGGAACAATCTTCCTGCATCTAGCCTGTTCAACCCCTTAAGAATTTTGTAAGTTTCTATAAGATCCCCCCTCAATCTTCTAAATTCTAGCGAGTACAAGCCGAGTCTATCCAGTCTTTCTTCATATGAAAGTCCTGACATCCCAGGAATCAGTCTGGTGAACCTTCTCTGTACTCCCTCTATGGCAAGAATGTCTTTCCTCAGATTAGGAGACCAAAACTGTACGCAATAGACCAAAACTGTACGCAATCATTCAACTTTTCTCTGGAACTGTTAAGCTAAAATGTTGAGTAACTATATATCTGCATACTGTTTAAGAAAGAACTGCAGATGCTGGAGAAACTCAGCGGGTGAGGCAACATCTATGGAACGAAGGAATAGGCGACTTTTCGGGTTGAGACCCTTCTTCAGACTGATGTCGGGTGGGTGGGGGGGGGGGGGCGGGAAAAAGAAAGGAAGAGGCAGAGACAGTAGGCTGTGGGAGAGCTGGGAAGGGGAGGGGAAGGATGGAAAAAGCAAGGACTACCTGAATTTGGAGAAGTCAATGTTCATACTGCTGGGGAATAATAATAATAATAATAATAATACATTTTATTTGCGGGCGCTTTTAAAAGTCTCAAGGACACCTTACAGAGATTAACAAGAGAGAAAAAAACATATAGTCGGAGTAAAATAAATAATAAGGACATCACCAATACACAAATCAAAGACAGAAATCGCTCCAAAGACAAAAAGTCAAAAACACAGTGTGAAGAGAGAGCAGCGGCAGCTAAAGCGCGCCAGCGTCCACTCTCCCTTCCAACAGCCATCTTGGACGCAGACTAACATATTAACTTACACACAAAAAAAAATCATCCCCCCACAATGATTGCCACTGTGGGGGAAGGCACAAAGTCCAGTCCCCATCTCCAGTTCTCCCAAAGTCAGGCCTATTGAGGCCACCGCTATGGCCTCTACGGAGGCCCGATGTTCCTGGCCGTTCTGGCCGGGTGGTGTTGCCCGGGCTTCGGGAGAGTCCTCTCAGCGGCTGGGCCACCTGGAACGGCCGATTCGTAACTGCCTAAGCAAAATATGAGGTGCTGCTCCTCCAATTTACCATGGGACTCACTCTGGCCATGGAGGAGGCCCAGGACAGAAAGGTCGGATTTGGAATGGGAGGGGGAGTTGAAGTGCTGAGCCACCGGGAGATCAGGTTGGTTATTGCGAACTGAGCGGAGGTGTTGGGCGAAGCGATCGCCAAGCCTGCGCTTGGTCTCACCGATGTAGAGCAGTTGACAGCTGGAACAGCGGATGCAATAAATGAGGTTGGAGGATGTGCAGGTGAACCACGGTCTCACCTGGAAAGATTGCTTGAATGGAGTCGAGGGGGGAGGTAAGGCGACAAGTGTAGCATTTCCTGGTATTTTTCTGTTTTTTTTCTCTCTGCTCCACCTGGTGTACTTGTGTTTGACTTGTTCCATGCAAAGTATTATCTGATTTGATTAAATAACACACAATGCACATGACAATCATAAACCCAACCTAATATACATGGGATGTTGCACCTTAGTTTAGTTGGTGGATCACTATAAGATGTGACCAACTGTAGATCTTGGGTCAAGTGTTCAGTGGTCACTGTGATCCTTGCCATCATTTCCATCCATATCTCCCAGGGTGTATCCAGCCACGTTGACATCTGCTTCAAAATGTAAGTTTATGCACAGTGATCCTTTATGTTTCGTTTGCTGTACGATTAGGACAATTATAGGAGTGATATTTTTACAAATTACATACTCAGTAAGGGTCTGTAGAAGGATCTCAACCCGAAGCGTCATCTATTCCTTTTCTCCAGAGATGCTGCCTGACCCACTGAGTAGTTACTCCAGCTTTTTGAGTCTATCTACTCTACAATATTGCTTTAGCTCCATATATAACCATATAACCATATAACAATTACAGCATGGAAATAGGCCATCTCGGCCCTTCTAGTCCGTGCCGAACACTTATTCTCCCCTAGTCCCATCTACCTGCACTCAGACCATAACCCTCCCTTCCTTTCCCATCCATATACCTATCCAATTTATTTTTAAATGATAAAACGAACCTGCCTCCACCACTTCCACTGGAAGTTCAATATAACAATATAGAGGGCCTGGTGCACATTTCGAGGGCCTAGTGTACATTTCAGATCGCTTCAAAAGGAAGATAAGTTTATCAATTCAACAAGCACGTAGGTTCGGCGGATCATTGGAGGTCTGTAAGTGTACGGACCGATCAAAGGATTAATGGGAGGGTAACTTGCAGGTGCTTCAGCGTATTGTGAAGACTAAAAGCCTCAGTATTGATCCGCTACTTAGTTCTGTTCAGTTTGTCAGCAAACTGCTTAATCAATCCTTCTGCTGTAAGGTGTGGAAACTGTTAATGAGCAGCAACATATGTTCAACCCTTCCTATTTAGCACACAGGCTGGTTGTATCGGGAAATCAATGACACAAGGGTCTGGTGATTGCATGAATGAATATTGGTTTCTTCTCATTATACTTCCTATTGTTTCACATTGATATTGCTTCAATCTTTAAACAGGCTTCCATTTTGCAACTAAGCATTTCATAGGTCCTTCCACTTTCTGTCACTTGCATGCATTGAAAAAAGGACGGGGGGACTTGCAGTTATATAGCACCTGTTCCTGGCTTCATGTCATCCTAACGACTTTAGCAGCCAATGGGGGATATTCCAGGGAATTTGGACACAAACTGCTTCCTCAAATGACCAGATATTGATGTTGGTAAAGAGATTTAAAAAATGACCAGGATGGCAAAAGACTCTATTACAGTACAACTGCATGCCCATGCAGCATAGACATCACCAGCTCTGACCTTCTTGTGAAAAGCAACTACACTAGTGCAGTGCAATATCACGTGGTCACTATGTTCATGAATACCTTCAGAGGAAAAGCAATGCACTAAGGAATCTTCTATATTTCTCTGGAACACTAGCAAGTGGCACAGCTAGTAGAGGTGTTACATTGCAGCGCTGGAGACACGAGTTCAATACTGACCTCAGGTAGGTGCTGCCTTTGCGGAGGTCGCACGTTCACCTCGTAATGCTGTGGGTTTCCCCTTGGTTCTCCAGTTTGCTCCCGCATCCCAGGGAGCTTCAACAGCGGGCTTCAGCATCGGGAGAAAAATAGAGAGCAGGGGAGAGAAAAGACTTTGCCTTCCATCACAGTGAGGAGGAGGTTCACTGTGATGGATGTTTGTGTGAACTAAATTGGTTGTGTTTCTAGTAGGAATCGTTTTTTGTTTGTATGACTGTAGAAACAGAATTTCGTTTAAGCCTCACTGAGGTTCAAATGACAATATATATTGTATTGTATTGTATTGTATTGTATTGTATGTGTAGGGTGGTAGACCAATTGGCCAATGTAACTTGCCCCTAGTGAGCTCGTGAGTGTGGGGTAGCTGATGGGAATGTAGGACAATATAAGGCACAATATGCTGGAGTATCTCAGGGGGTCAGCCAGTATCCTTGGAGAACCTGGGTAGGTGACGTTTCGGATCGGGACACTTCTTCAAACTAGGAAGGAGGATATAAAATGGGATTGATGTAGGATTAGTGTAAGTGAGTGGTTGATGGTCAGTGTGGACCAAAGGGCTAGTTTCCCTGCCGTATCTCTCTACAACTACAAGAGCTGGCTGTCTTAAAGAGTTTATCGGTTCCGAAAGGGAACACACTCAACACTGGAGACACAGTCCAGGTTTTGAAGTCTGCTCCTCTGTACTGGCCTTTAAACCTTCTAATGCCCCTGTCCCACTTAGGAAACCTGAACGGAGGTTTTTGTCAGTCTCCCTACCTGCTTCCACTACTTGCAACCTCCGGCAACCACCTGCAACCTCCGGGAACCGCACGGAAACCTTGGGTGGGGCGCAAAGTCTCCAGAGGTTTCCGTTCAGGTTTCCTAAGTGGAACAGGGGCTTAACTCAGGGATAGGAAAAATGGTTCTGAGCTCCAGCTGAAACCTGAGTCCTGAGGCTTCACTGTTCTATCGCCAAACAAAATCCGCTGCACTACTTCTCTTCATCAACACCGCAGTCTCCTGGAATTTCAATTTCCCATCAAATCAACTTGCTGTGAAACTGAGCTCTCCCAAGGGGGAAGGTGATTACCACCACAATTGCTGCAAAATTAAACTGCAGGTTACTTAGCGCACGACACTGCACTGTGAAAGGGTCACGGTGAATAACAGGGTCATTGTGGACTGCCCGGGCACCATGGACACTTCAAATGGAGGCAGTAGTCCAGGAATGAGAGATGGAATAAGAAAAGCAGGGAAAGGACACGTCAAGTCGAGACGAGTCGAGACAAGTCGAGTTTCTGCACAGAACAGTAAGATGCAGATACAATGAAAATCTTGCTTGCCGCAAGATCTTAGATAGATAGATAGATAGATAGATAGATAGATAGATAGATAGATAAATAGATAGATATGCCTTTATTGTCATTCAGACCGAAGTCTGAACGAAATTTCAGCAGTCATACATACAATACAATAAAAACAACAATAAACACATATTAACATCCACCACAGTGAGTCCACCCAGCATCTCCTCACTGTGATGGAGGCAAAAGTCTTAGGTCGGCAGTCTCTTTCCTCCTCTTCTCCCTCTGCGCTGAGGCGATACCCCCCCGGGCGATGTTACAAATCAGTCCCGCGGCTCAAACACCGCGGCCCGGGGTGGTCGAAGCTGCCGCCCACCAGTCCTGCAGATGCAGCCGCTGGCCCGCGGCCGAACCCCGGACTCAGGCCACCACCGCCAGAACACCGTCCCAGCCACCCTCACGTGAGTACCGTACCGTCTTCAGCCTCGGGCTGGGCCGCCTCGACATGGGCGCCGAACCTCCCTCTGGCCGGGCAGCCCCGACTTGGGCGCCGAATCTCCCTCTGGCCGGGCCGCCTCGACTTGGGCGTCGCTTCTCCCTCTGGCCGGGCCGCCCCGACTTGGGCGCCGAACCTCCCTCTGGCCGGGCCGCCCCGACTTGGGCGTCGCTTCTCCCTCTGGCCGGGCAGCCCCGACTTGGGCGTCGCTTCTCCCTCTGGCCGGGCCGCCCCGACTTGGGCGTCGCTTCTCCCTCGGGCCGGGCCGCCACAACATGGGCGCCGAACCTCCCTCGGGCTGCGAGCGCCGCACCTCCCCGAGCTCGGCCACTCCGACGGGAGCCTCGTTCCACCCTTGGGCTGGCCGCCCTCACGGGAGCGTCACAACCTCTCACGGGAGCACTGTTCCAGCCCTGAGCCGGACCGCCCTCACGGGAGCGAGCTCAGGGCGAGTCCTGACGGGCTCTGCCTCCGGAGCCTCGAGGTTGCCAGCTCCATTAGGCCTCAGCGCAGACGGAGGCAGAGAAGGGGAATACGACAAAAAAGTCGTATTCCCCCGCAGGGAGAGACTGCAAACCCCGTTTCAACCCCCCCCCCCCCCCAAAACACAAACTAAGAACCAAAAACTAGACTAACCAAAACGAAATAAACAACACAAAAAACACAAACAAACGGGACTGCCGGTGAGCCGCTGCTGCCAGGGCAGCGCCGCCACTCCGAAACACCAACAAAAACCATCAATT
The DNA here is from genome assembly GCF_010909765.2 of Amblyraja radiata. Taxonomy (NCBI): domain Eukaryota; kingdom Metazoa; phylum Chordata; class Chondrichthyes; order Rajiformes; family Rajidae; genus Amblyraja; species Amblyraja radiata. The sequence continues at coordinate 97,086,369 of NC_045960.1, forward strand.
ATACATAAATTCTACAACTCAGTTAAAAGAAAAAGATTGCAAAGAACTTGACATTGTTGCAAAACATAATTTGAAAACAGGTCCTTGGTTGTGCAAGAGGTGGTCCGTAGTGATCTGTTGCTGAGGCAGGATTAAGGTTGTGCAGGTTGGTTCAAGAACCTGATGGTTGTAGGAAGCCCACTCCTGAACCCAGTGGAGTGGTCTTCTGTACCTTCTGCCCAACCATTTCACTGTGCAATGATTGTTTTTCTTTTCATATAGGGTTACGAGGGGTGCATGATTTTGTAAATGCCTGTTTAGGCGAACCCTAGGGATCGAGGATCACTTGCTTCCATTCCAACTTTATGGGTTCTGAAGCGGCCAATGAGCCCAATTTAGGAACCACGGATTCTTCCACAGATGGGATAGGAGCAGCTTTATGGGATAGGCCAGTGGGGGGTTGGCAGGTGTATGCTCCTAAACAAAACTAAACTAAACTAAACAGTGCAGTGTGTTATATTGGATGTTGGTGTAGTACTGTTGTGGTTTAGTAGGTGATGGTTCAATTATTTGAAGAGTGAGACACAGGAAAATGTGGATTCCAATCTCACCGCATTAGTGAAAGGCTCTTTAATGCTGTCTCAGGAGGCAAAGGAATCCATTTAATTTTGGGGTGAAACAACGAAAGAGAGATGTCAATGAGATTACCATCATCATCATCATCATTGTTGAAAACATTAGCAACACAGTGTAAGTAAGTAAGTAAATGTTAATTAGATAGCACGTTTAAATCAACTCGTGTTGAAACCAACGTGCTTTACATAGAAGAAATAATTAAGTTTCCGTACATCCGTAGAAAAATAAAAAATAAATAAAAATGACGCAACACATTACAGAATTTAACATGAACGTGGTGCTGGTTTCCGACAGGCACGGTGAAGTACGCACCACACATCTCTGTCCTCCATGCAGCTGGCAAGCTCCTCTTTTGTCTCCACACATGCGCTTTCCATCAACGTCTTCAGCATCGTCTTGATTACACTCTAACACATTCATTGTCTGTAACCTGGTGCTGTATCCCTTCACAACAGTGGAAAATGTCCACAGCATATTGACAACTGCATTGTTTTACTTCTCAAACGCATCATTTTGGAATGCACACTTAAATCGCACCAAAAGCAGTACTAGAGTGTTGGGGTTAGATATTGCACTTCAGGTATTTGCCAAACATCCTTGCAGGTGGTAAAACAGTTAACTGTATCTTGCGTTTCATTTTGGCGTTTGGGGAAAAGAAGCTTGGAAAAGGGAGAACAGCCTGGAGAAGAATTGGAGAACTTTCACCTTTCTATATTATTCATTCCCTTCTTCTGAGCAGGTTTACGAGTAGCCACAAATAGCTTGAATAAGCACATCTTCGGGTCAGGAATTGGAAGGCTGGCAGTTCCTTTGCACAGCGCACAGTTATTCGAGCAAGTGGGGGGTGACCGGGGGGGGGGGGGGGGGGGGGGGGGGGGGAGGAATTACTCTGCAGCAGGGAATCAGTGTGTTTCAGTCAGGGCTGCCATCGCTCTACCTTGTGATGGACCACTGTGTTGTCAGCTTCAATCCAGGGATGTAAAAGTTGAGTTGGGAACAAGCACCTTGGTGCTGATTGAGGAAAGAAACCTTGGCTCCTGTGGGAGGCTGTAAAAATAGCGCGGTGCAGGTGCTGAGTGACAAACGGCTGAGCTCTCATCCCCTGCCTGTATTTCATTATTAATGATGCCACTCTGAGTAACGTTCTTGTTTAAGCCACTAATCCCTTATCTGAATACGGAGCGCCGGGAATTCAGTTACTCTGGCTGTTAATTTGGGCTTTTTAGCAGCTGGTTGTTAATGTCGAGGCATTGACTTTTGTCTTTAGAACTCTGCTATCCGCTCACAAATATAAACAAAGTCCTGTCCACCTGTTGCCTATTAATGCGCGCTCCCAGTCTAGATATGTTAAGCCTGGAATGCAAGCAGAAGCCTCCAAGTGGCGCACCCCAGGCAATGCTGACGACAGAAACTGTACCACAGTGACTGACTGAAGTAGCCAATTCTGCAATCTCCGACCGTCAACCGTCACTGACCGACCGGAAAGAAGTGATACAGAAGATGGCCGGACACGAGGAAGAAGAGTGTTAATCCTGGCTGAAACCGAGCAGCCATAGTACCCAAACTTTAATCAGGACTCATCTGTTGCTAGGCCATTTTGGTCAAGTCAGGTGTTCTCTGTAGAAATGGGACAAGCTTCTGATGGTGCCAGCGAGTCTGTGGCCCAGATCAGTGTTGCATAGTCAGTTGACAGATGAATGAGATTTCTGCAAAGAACATCATAGGAAATGTAAAATGCATGAGGTGAATTGGTTCTCTGCAAGAGCCTTGTATATGTTGTAAATAATGTTGCAAGACAGTTACCCGGTTAAGTGTTGATTGGTTGAAATGTTAAGCATTGTCTGGTTTGTTTGAATCCCAGGGCAAATGTTGCATATTCAAGGTTCTGTTAGCCTCTACTGGAAGCTTCACCTGTTTCTGTAATTGGCCTGTATACCTGTCAGTAATGTGTTATTGTAATTTGTTGCACTTGATTCGATTGTAAACATACCACCCCTCTGTAGTTCGGCCCCTCAAGTTTCGGGGACCTATAAAAGGCAGCCCCCACGAGGTCCGTTGTCGATCTTCTGGAAGAGCGCTTGGGACTGCGTGACCTTTTGTAGTGTCTCTGCTTGCACGAGGCTTAAAGGCTTGGGCAGGCAGATACAAGGATCGAACCTGCAGTGGTTTAGGTATTGTATAGGGTGACTTGTTGTTTTCTCTAAAAATAAAGTTTAGTTGTTCCGGTACTTGAATCAGTGGTTTATTGACTGCCCTAGACTGGGGGGAGGCTTAGAAAGAGCTTATTTACAGAAACCCCTCAGTTTTGGTATTGTTCGCCATTGATTTCATGCCACTCCCTGTCTCTGTACCCTTGTCCAGCTCCAAGATGCTCTTCCGTTCCTTGCAAGTTGGATGATCAGCCATGATCATATTGAATGGCGGTGCAGGCTCAAAGGGCCGAATGGCCTACTCCTGCACCTAATTTCTATGTTTCTATGTTTCTTTCTTGATTTTGATCTGAAGAAGGGTCTCGACCCGAAATGTCGCCTACTCCTTTTCTCCAGAGATGCTGCCTGACCCGCTGAGTTACTCCAGCACATTGTGTCCTTCCTGGTTTTGATCACCGAACCATCAGCGGGTGAGGCTTTTAGCCCCAGGGATACAAAGCTCTGGAATTCTCTCAAAATTAACCGCTTTATCCAAGCTTTATGTCACCTGTCCTGCTTTCTTCTTTGTGCCAAAGTGAAATTACTCTTGACAACACTCTCGAAGTAGTAATCCTGCATGAGAGCAGCATACCAGTGCAAGTTGGTCATTTGTAACGACCAGTGCTGATGGTAGTGTCATTGATAGCCGACACAAGAGTCCTTGTTCACCATCTGCTTACTACATAAGTGTTTCTTTGTGTTTTATTTGTTTCTTCAGTTTTTCTCTCCAGGAGGTTGCTCTCGATTAACAATAGGATGGAGCATGGGAACCACCACTATCTCCCACCCCCATCACCGTACCCCCAGTATTTTGGCCATAGTAGAGTCCCTAGAATGTAAGATTGAGAATGTAACGGTAAGATTGCTTTACCAAAGGAACACGAGGGAATGTTATGCACTTTGTGTCACAGAACCATGGCTCATTCCCATCTCTCCAGAGAGAGCCCTCCAGCCCGAATGTTTCTCCATCCATTGTTTTGTTTAGTTTAGAGACACAGCGTGGAAACAGGCCCTTCGGCCCACCGAGTCCGTGCTGACCAGCGATCCCCACATATTAACACTATCCTGCACACACTATGGACGATTTCCATTTATAGAAAGCCAATTACAAACCTATACGTCTTTGGAGTGTGGAAGGAAACCGAAGATCTCGGAGAAAACCCACGTGGTCACGAGGAGAACATACAAACTCCGGACAGACAGCACATGTAGTTGGGATCAAACCCGGGTCTCCGGTGCTGAGAGCGGTGTAAGGCAGTGACTCTACCGGCTTGGACTCCTTATACTGGCCAATATTCAACAGCTCTGCAACAGACCTGAAAGAATACACCACTGTTGTCACCGACTTCTTGAGGAAACGTGTGGAGGCATGTGTCCTAACAGGACTATAGAAACATAAAAACATAGAGAATAGGTGCAGGAGTAGGCCATTCTGCCCTTCGAGCCTGCACCGCCATTCAATATGATCATGGCTCCAACTCAGTATCCTGTACCTGCCTTCTCTCCATACCCCCTGACTCTCTGTGTGTCCCCAAACCTGGAGTCTTTGGTGAACAAGGAAATCTGCAATCTGAGAACCAGATCTGATGTGTTCAACTCAGGCAATCCAGACTTGTAGAAGACGTCTAGGTATGACCTGCGAACGGCCATGACGAATGCAAAGAGAAACATCTAGACTAAACTGGAGGCTCGGGAAACTGGCATGGTTTGCCTGCCATCATTTCCCATCAAACAAAACCGAGTAGATCAAGTGACAATTACGTGTCACTGCCAGATGAGCTCAATGCTTTCCATGCTCCCTGTGAAAGAGAGACCAATGTTGTACCTTCAAGAGCCCCACAGCCTCTGAAGACCCTGTGATTACATGGTAAATGGTAGGGAATTGAAGAATGTAGGTGAACAGAGGGATCTGGGAATAACTGTGCACAGTTCCCTGAAAGTGGAATCTCATGTAGATAGGGTGGTAAAGAAAGCTTTTGGTGTGCTGGCCTTTATAAATCAGAGTATTGAGTATAGAAGTTGGGATGTAATGTTAAAATTGTACAAGGCATTGGTGAGGCCAATTCTGGAGTATGGTGTACAATTTTGGTTGCCTAATTATAGGAAGGATGTCAACAAAATAGAGAGAGTACAGAGGAGATTTACTAGAATGTTGCCTGGGTTTCAGCAACTAAGTTACAGAGAAAGGTTGAACAAGTTAGGGCTTTATTCTTTGGAGCGCAGAAGGTTAAGGGGGGACTTGATAGAGGTTTTTAAAATGATGAGAGGGATAGACAGAGTTGACGTGGAAAAGCTTTTCCTACTGAGAGTAGGGAAGATTCAAACAAGGGGACATGACTTGAGAATTAAGGGACTGAAGTTTAGGGGTAACATGAGGGGAAACTTCTTTACTCAGAGAGTGGTAGCTGTGTGGAATGAGCTTCCAGTGAAGGTGGTGGAGGCAGGTTCGTTTTTATCATTTAAAAATAAATTGGATAGTTATATGGATGGGAAAGGAATGGAGGGTTATGGTCTGAGCGCAGGTATATGGGACTAGGGGAGATTATGTGTTCGGCACGGACTAGAAGGGTCGAGATGGCCTGTTTCCGTGCTGTAATTGTTATATGGTTATATGGTTATTATATGGTTATTACGGACTTTGAGCAAGATGTCAGAAGTCCCCACGCAAAGGTGAAGCCTCAGAAAAAGTCCTGACCCGATGGTGTATCTGGATGCATTCTCAAAATCTACAACCATATTGTGAACTGGTTGGACCTTTCATGGACATTGTCAACCTCGCACTTCTATGGTCCAAGAGCTCCACTTGACATCCATAATACTGGTGTCTGACAGGAGCAAGGTGACATGCCTAAATGAGCACCGATCGGTAGTACCACTCACCTCCACCGTGGTGAAGTGCTTCAAGATGTTGGTTGTGACGGAAATCAACTCCTCCCGCAGTAGTGATCTGGTCCCACTTCAATTAACCAGCCACCACAACAGAGGGACAGAAGATGTGATCTCACTGCCTCTCCACTCTGTGCTGGAACACCTAGACAATAGAAGCATAAACATTAAAGTATCGTTCATCGACTGCAGCTGGCACACCATCATCCCCTCTAAACCTATCGTCAAACTCAACAAATTGGTTCTATTCCCCTCCCCATGTAACTGCATCCTCGATTTTGAGGTAGACAATAAATGCTGGAGAAACTCAACGGGTGAGGCAGCATCTATGGAAAGAAGGAATTGCTGACGTTTCGGGTCGTTACCCTTCTTCAGACTGTCGAGGGGGGACGGGAAAAAGAAGGAGGTAGGCGGAGACAGTAGGACTTATGGGAGAACTGGGAAGGGGAAGGGAAGGAGGGAGAAAGCAAGGGCTATCTAAAATTAGAGAAGTCAATGTTCATACCGCTGGGGTGTAAACTACCCAAGCAAAGTATGAGGTGCTGCTCCTCGAATTTGCTCTGGGCCTCACTCTGGCAATGGAGGAGGCCCAGGACAGAAAGGTCAGAGTGGGAATGGGAAGGGAGTTGAAGTGCTGAGCAACTGGGAGATCAGTTGCTGGGAGATCAGGTTGGTTAAGACGGACCGAGCGGAGGTGTTCAGCAAAGCGAAAGAAACAGGTACAAATAAGTCAAGCTATTTGTTTGCTCATCGTGCACACACTTAAGGGCCTGTCCAACTTGGGCGTCATTTGCGCGTCACGTAGGTGGCGTGCGAAGGTTTTGTGAAACCCAAAATCCTGGGGTGCCGCGCATCACTGCCTATGCCACCACGCCTCACCATGCGCGTGTAATGCACGCCATGCGCACATCACGTGCGTGCCACAATGCGCGCATTGTGCGCCGTGACGCGTAAATTATGTCGCGTAAATGACGCGCAAATGACGCCCGTGGGACGGGCCCTTTAGATCTTGAGAATGGATTACGGCAATACTGCAGCATCCAAGAATACTGAAGAAAAAAGCATCAGAGTGAAACAGCACATTCTTTATAGAACAAAGATGTGCTGGAAGGGTCAATAGAGTTGACCTTGAGTTTGTATTTCAACCACTAATGGTTGCTGCAAATTTGTCAAGACATTGCACTTGTGAATTTATTACTAGTTCATCGACACTTGAGTCGATCACTAAAAGCAGATGGCTTTGAAATTAATTTTCTGTTAATGCCTGAGATTTTGAGTATAGCTGGATAGTTGCTGATGATGCAATGATATAAGGAGTGTAAATACATCTGGGAAATTCTGGAGATTGAGCAGGATTCAAGTAAATTCAAGGGACTTCATAATGTAGTTGCCACTACTCACCAAAGTGCTGAGTTAATCCCCTGAGCAGCAGTTCACACCCGCATCATATTCATATTCATTCCAATAGTTAGATACCAATGAAAATCTTTTCACAAAATTGCAACTAATGTGCAGAAGTGGGTGTACAAGTCCACCACTGATTTTCCGACAACTTTGGTTCCAGAGCATTGTGTAGGATGAAACTGCAGATGTTGGTTATACAGCGAAGATACTGTAGACACAAAATGCTGGAGTAACTCAGCGGGATAGGCAGCATCTCTGGAGAGATGGAATGGGTGATGATTCGGGTCGACACCCTTCTTCAGACTTCTTCAGAGAATTTCTGGATTATCCATTTTGCCCGACCAACGGAGGTCACGGCCTCCGAGACGATTCGAAACGTACTGGAACGGTCTGCCTAGGCCGGGATACCTAGGCCGCCAGTGCCGGGATACCAGCCTGCAAAGTCGGCCTCAGAATTCGGCTATGGGAACGGATCTGCCAACTCCGGCTGAGCCAGAGATCCAGAGACCTGGCCGCAAGGAGCAAATTTGACCCATCAATCAGCTGCGGAAGTCCCAATGAGGCCTCGCCCAGCCTAAGCGCCACATTTTCGTGAGGAACCGCTGATGTGGGTTTCAAGTGCGCTCTTGTCATTTTTTTCTGGATTAAAGGACGTACCAGACCACCAATGCCAGAAGATTGGTGGTGAACCTGGAGTGGGAGAGGATGAACAGAAGAGGTTGAATGGAGATTTGATTACAGAGTTCAAAATCGAGTAGGGAAAATGAAGGGGTAGTCACCACTGTGAGGAGAGTCAGTAAAGAGGACAATGATTTGAGGTAATTAACAAAAAAAGAAAGGGAAGATAGGGGAAAGAGTTACTAGGAACTGAGGGCAACTTTTTTACATAAAGGGTGGTGGGTATAAAGAGCTTTCTGTCCATCATATCTATGCTAGCATATGGAACAATCCCATCAATCTTATTCTTCCAAGACCCATTCTCCCTCAGTTGTTAGTTCCTAGCTGTTATCAGGCAACTGAGCCATCTTCCCAACAACTAGAGAGCGGTCCTGAGCTACAATCTACCTTTATTGAAGACCCCCGGGCTATCTTCAATCGGACTTTCCCGGATGTTATCTTGCCAGACCCTGAACTTACCCCTGAGGGAAATGGGTCTCAGCAGAAACCTGTGTCAGTTTGGGAGGGAGGGCCAGTGGTGCAAATCAGACTGTAAAGATATGCCTTTTTGACTCAGCTATAGGAATATAGCTTGCAAAACTCGATTTAAGTAATTCGTTTCTCTGGGATCCCAATTGAGCATCGGGACTCTGCAGAGACCCATTCTCTCATGCACATCAAGTTCTGACAATCCATCATCTCATCCTCATACTTTGCTGACCTACACCGGCCAAATGTTCAAATGTAAAATTCTCATCCTTATGATCAAATCCTTCACATTCGTCACCACCACCAATCTCCAGGCCCACCAGCATCCATCTATCTCAACTCTTCCTGCGTTCCAGATATCCACTCTTTTGGTCCTGACCTTTTATCCATCTCTTGCTACAAACAGCCATGCCTTCAACCATGCACACCATAATGCATTGAATGTCATCACTCTTCATCTCTCTCCATCTGCTGTAGTTTTGGGAGCAACAGCAGGAGGAGATTAGCAAGAGATAAGACTGAATGGCTCTAGCCCGAGTGGGAGGAGAGAAGTGAGTCAGAGGGGTGAAAACAGTTGAAAAGTAGAAGCCAAGCACAGGCAGACTTTACTCAGAACTGCTGTAGCTTTGGGAGCAACAGCAGGAGGAGGTTAGCAAGAGATAAGACTGATTGGCTCTAGCCCGAGTGGGAGGAGAGAAGTGAGTCAGTGCCGGGAAAACAGTTGAAAACTGAGGAATTTGGTTTGTAAATTGGTAAATCAGGCAATTTATCAGTCAATTTAAGCAAGACTGCTCTTAGCAAGCGGCAGTGAGGAGCGGCCTTGTGAGGGAAGTGTGAGTCTTTGGCTCGAGAGTCTTAGGAGAGGAGACCACGCAATACGCTTGAGAGGTAGAGACGAAAGAAGGAGATGTCAGGCAAGCTGATTCAGTGCGATGCTTGCAGTATGTGGGAGGTCAAGGACACCGCTGGTGCCTCTGGCTGCTACAAATGCAAGAAGTGCATCCAGGTAGAGCTCCTGAAGGACCGTGTTGGGGAACTGGAGAAGCAAGTGGATGACCTCCGGTTCGTCCGAGAAACTAAGTCGTTCCTCGACAAGTCCTACAGTAAGATTGTTACACCTAAGGTACTGGAAGAGAGAAGGTGGGAGACAGTGAGAAAGGGAGGGAAACATGGAATGCCAACGTCCCCGGGTGTTGTACCTCTTGTGAACAGGTTCACCCACTTAGAAGCTGTTGAGACAGAAGACATGTTTACACTGAGCGGCGGACTGGCTTGCGATGCGAATAGGGCTGTTGAGCCAAAACCAAAAAGGCCTAAGGCAGGCAACGCCATTGTAGTGGGAGACTCCATTGTGAGAGGTACGGACAGGGGTTTCTGCGGCAACAGACGGGATGCGAGGATGGTGTGCTGCCTTCCTGGTGCCAGGATCCAGGATGTCACGGACAGAGTGCAGAAAATCCTCAAGGGCGAAGGTGAACATCCGGAAGTGGTAGTGCATGTCGGCACAAACGATGTCGGAAAGAAGGGGATGAATATTCTGCAACGTGACTTTAGAGAGCTCGGAAAAATGCTGAAAAGCGGGACCTCCAGGATTGTTATCTCCGGTTTGCTTCCAGTTCCTCGTGCTGGCGAGAGCAGGAACAGGGAGATACAGGACCTGAACGTGTGGCTGAGGAACTGGTGCACGGGGCAGGGATTTAGATTCTTAGATCACTGGGATCTGTTTTGGGGTAAGGGGGAACTGTACAAAAGGGACGGATTGAATCTTAACAGGTGTGGGACCAGCATTCTGGCAGGCAGGTTTGCCACTGCTACACTGGTGGTTTTAAACTGAATAAGGGGGTTGGGGTGTCGAATGGGATAGTGGAGGATGGAGTTAAAGGGAAAGGGTTTCTTAAATGTGTGAGCGTAGAGACAGAGGGGTGTAAAATGAGGGTAGAAGCATTAGGTGGCAAGGTGAAAAGTAAAAGTGGCAGGCCGGCAAATCCAGGGCAAAAATCAAAAAGGGCCACTTTTCAGCATAATAGTATAAGGGGTAAGAGTGTTGTAAAAACAAGCCTGAAGGCTTTGTGTCTCAATGCAAGGAGCATTCGTAATAAGGTGGATGAGTTGAATGTGCAGATAGCTATTAATGACTATGATATAGTTGGGATCACGTAGACATGGCTCCAGGGTGACCAAGGCTAGGAGCTGAACATCCAGGGATATTCAATATTCAGGAGGGATAGACAGAAAGGGAAAGGAGGTGGGGTAGCGTTGCTGGTTAGAGAGGAGATTAATACAATAGAAAGGAAGGACATTAGCTTTGAGGATGTGGAATCGACATGGGTAGAGCTGCGAAACACTAAGGGGCAGAAAACGCTAGTGGGAGTTGTGTACAGGCCACCTAACAGTAGTAGTGGAGTTGGGGATGGCATCAAACAGGAAATTAGAAATGCGTGCAACAAAGGTAAAACAGTTATAATGGGTGACTTCAATCTACATATAGATTGGGTGAATCAAATTGGCAAGGGTGCTGAGGAAGAGGATTTCTTGGAATGTATGCGGGATAGTTTTCTAAACCAACATGTAGAGGAACCAACGAGAGAGCAGGCTATTCTAGACTGGGTATTGAGTAATGAGGAAGGGTTAGTTAGCAGTCTTGTTGTGCGTGGCCCCTTGGGCAAGAGTGACCATAATATGGTTGAGTTCTTCATTAGGATGGAGAGTGACATCGTTAATTCAGAAACAAGGGTCCTGAACTTAAAGAAAGGTAACTTTGAGGGTATGAGACGTGAATTGGCCAAGATAGACTGGCGATTGATTCTTAATGGGTTGACGGTGGATATGCAATGGAAGGCATTTAAAGACTGCATGGATGAACTACAACAATTGTTCATCCCAGTTTGGCAAAAAAATAAATCAGGGAAGGTAGTGCATCCGTGGATAACAAGGGAAATCAGGGATGGTATCAAAACAAAAGATGAAGCGTACAAATTAGCCAGAAAAAGCAGCCTACCAGAGGACTGGGAGAAATTCAGAGACCAGCAGAGGAGGACAAAGGGCTTAATTAGGAAAGGGAAAATAGATTATGAAAGAAAACTGGCAGGGAACATAACAACTGACTGCAAAAGCTTTTATAGATATGTGAAGAGAAAAAGATTAGTTAAAACAAATGTAGGTCCCTTGCAGTCAGAAACGGGTGAATTGATCATGGGGGACAAGGACATGGCAGACCAATTGAATAACTACTTTGGTTCTGTCTTCACTAAGGAAGACATAAATAATCTGCCTGAAATAGCAGGGGACCGGGGGTCAAATGAGATGGAGGAACTGAGTGAAATCCAGGTTAGCCGGGAAGTGGTGTTAGGTAAATTGAATGGATTAAAGGCCGATAAATCCCCAGGGCCGGATAGGCTGCATCCCAGAGTACTTAAGGAAGTAGCCCCAGAAATAGTGGATGCATTAGTGATAATTTTTCAAAATTCTTTAGATTCTGGAGTAGTTCCTGAGGATTGGAGGGTAGCTAATGTAACACCACTTTTTAAAAAGGGAGGGAGAGAGAAAACGGGGAATTACAGACCAGTTAGTCTAACGTCGGTAGTGGGGAAACTGCTAGAATCAGTTATTAAAGATGGGATAGCAGCACATTTGGAAAGTGGTGAAATCATTGGACAAAGTCAGCATGGATTTATGAAGGATAAATCATGTCTGACGAATCGTATAGAATTTTTCGAGGATAGAAACATAGAAACATAGAAATTAGGTGCAGGAATAGGCCATTCGGCCCTTCGAGCCTGCACCGCCATTCAATATGATCATGGCTGATCATCCAACTCAGTATCCCGTACCTGCCTTCTCTCCATACCCTCTGATCCCCTTAGCCACAAGGGCCACATCTAACTCCCTCTTAAATATAGCCAATGAACTGGCCTCGATTACCCTCTGTGGCAGAGAGTTCCAGAGATTCACCACTCTCTGCGTGAAAACATTTCTTCTCATCTCGGTTTTAAAGGATTTCCCCCTTATCCTTAAGCTGTGACCCCTTGTCCTGGACTTCCCCAACATCGGGAGCAATCTTCCTGCATCTAGCCTGTCCAACCCCTTAAGAATTTTGTAAGTTTCTATAAGATCCCCTCTCAATCTCCAAAATTATAGAGTATAAACCAAGTCTATCCAGTCTTTCTTCATAAGACAGTCCTGACATCCCAGGAATCAGTCTGGTGAACCTTCTCTGCACTCCCTCTATGGCAATAATGTCCTTCCTCAGATCAGATGTAACTAGTAGAGTGGATAAGGGAGAACCAGTGGATGTGTTATATCTAGACTTTCAGAAGGCTTTCGACAAGGTCCCACATAAGAGATTAGTATACAAACTTAAAGCACACGGTATTGGGGGTTCAGTATTGATGTGGATAGAGAACTGGCTGGCAGACAGGAAGCAAAGAGTAGGAGTAAACGGGTCCTTTTCACAATGGCAGGCAGTGACTAGTGGGGTACCGCAAGGCTCAGTTCTGGGACCCCAGCTATTTACGAAATATATTAATGATTTGGACGAGGGAATTGAATGCAACATCTCCAAGTTTGCGGATGACACGAAGCTGGGGGGCAGTGTTAGCTGTGAGGAGGATGCTAGGAGGCTGCAAGGTGACTTGGATAGGCTGGGTGAGTGGGCAAATGCATGGCAGAAGCGGTATAATGTGGATAAATGTGAGGTTATTCACTTTGGTGGCAAAAACAGGAAAGTAGACTATTATCGGAATGGTGGCCAATTAGGAAAGGGGGAGATGCAACGAGACCTGGGTGTCATGGTACACCAGTCATTAAAAGTAGGCATGCAGGTGCAGCAGGCAGTGAAGAAGGCGAATGGTATGTTAGCATTCATAGCAAAAGGATTTGAGTATAGGAGCAGGGAGGTTCTACTGCAGTTGTACAGGGTCTTGGTGAGACCACACCTGGAGTATTGCGTACAGTTTTGGTCTCCTAATCTGAGGAAAGACATTCTTGCCATAGAGGGAGTACAGAGAAGGTTCACCAGACTGATTACTGGGATGTCAGGACTTTCATATGAAGAAAGACTGGATAGACTTGGTTTGTACCCGCTAGAATTTAGAAGATTGAGGGGGGATCTTATAGAAACTTACAAAATTCTTAAGGGGTTGGACAGGCTAGATGCAGGAAGATTGTTCCCGATGTTGGGGAAGTCCAGAACAAAAGGTCACAGTTTAAGGATAAGGGGGAAATCTTTTAGGACCGAGATGCGTAAAACTTTTTTCACACAGAGAGTGGTGAATCTCTGGAATTCTCTCCCGCAGAAGGTAGTTGAGGCCAGTTCATTGGCTATATTTAAGATGGAGTTAGATGTGGCCCTTGTGGCTAAAGGGATCAGGGGGTATGGAGAGAAGGCAGGTACAGGATACTGAGTTGGATGATCAGCCATGATCATATTGAATGGCAGTGCAGGCTCGAAGGGCCGAATGGACTACTCCTGCACCTATTTTTTCTCTCCCTCTCCCTCTCCATCTCCATCTCCATCTCCATCTCTATCTCTATCTCTATCTCTATCTCTATCTCTAACAAGTTGACATGCAACTTTAGGCTGTGCATGCCATATGCAAGAAGAAGAAGTTAGCAGGAAGTGAGGACTCTGTTTCTCTTTCTGCCGATGGTGCCTGACTTATTGAACAGTTGGTCGCCACATGTTCGCGGGTGGTTGACGGGAATTCCCGCATTCTGGGAACTAGTCGCGGCCTCATTATGGTCGCCGTGAATTTTTCAACGTTGAAAAATTAGCATTGACTAGAATGAAGCTGCCATGGAGAGTAGGCAGAATTCTCGAGCTGTAGCTGGGTCGCCAGGAGGCCGAAGGTTCTCATAGGTGTTCGTAGGTTGTAGTCGGTGCTGACTGGTGAATTTCATTGGCTCATTGGAAAAAAAAGGTAAGCAGTAGTTTTCCATTAAATAACCGACTGGTAATGTTAAATGTCCGTCGAGCTTCACAACCGTGTATCTCTGGCTTCTTAAAGGTTATTTCAACTCCTTCTCCCCCTTCTACCCCCCTCTCTCCCCCCCCCCTCTTTTAAAGGACTTACCGTATACTGTGCTTTAGCCGTCTTTTTACAACGCCAACCTGTTCATCGTGGTGTGTGTCTGTTTCACCTTGGCTTTGCACAATGTGAATTTTTTAAACAGCGCTCCCCCCGCTTGCCCTGTGCCCTGCCTGCATAACTGGCTGGTGAAGAAAGTGAAGTGTTTATGTGTGTTCCACTCTGACAGTCGCCGTTATAGTTGCCAGTTTTTCAGGCGACTGCCGGCAACTGCCCATAGAGGTTCCTTAGAAATGCAAGCTGTCATTTCCCTATGCCTGATGCACCAGACACAGATCCTGGTGGCCATGTGGAGGCCAGATGTTCTATGCAAGCCGAGAGGTTCCTTCAGATACACACCCCCAACTAACTGCGTAATGTAATGAAGCAGACACATCAACTCTGAAGGAGACCCTGGTGAATTTCAGAGATTATGAATGAATTGAGCTCGTCCAATTAGGCTTTGCTTTAGACATTAGAGATACAAAGTGGAAACGGGCCCTTTGACCCAACGTGTCCACGCCGACCAGGGATCACCCAATACACTAACACTATACTACACTCTAGGGATAATTTACAATTTTACCAAAGCCATTCAACCTACAAACTTGCTCATCTCTGGGTGTGGGAGGAAACCAGTGCACCTGGAGAAAACCCACATGGTTACAGGGTGAACTTACAAACTCCATACAGACAGCACCCATAGTCAGGATCGAACCTAGGTCTCTGGCGCTGTAAGGCAGAAACTCAATCGCTGCGCCATTGTGCCGCTCCTTGTTCATTTACTTTATGGCAGAGTTTTAATTTGCAGTGGTTCCCAAAGTGTAATTGCCAGGTGTAAAGGGAACTGGTGCTTGGAAGAAGAAACCGCCTAAATTCAGATCTTACAGATATTTGACAGTAAGTAAGTAGAACTGGAATTTGTCAGAACCATTGGCACTGAATCACAATATTAGAACTAGATCACTCAGTGGAGATTTTAGGCAAATCTTCTTCAAACAAAAGAGACAGGGAGCTAGAGTTTCCATTAAGTATATATCGAGACTGCAGGGTAAAATTATGATTTCAAACCTGCTTACCATGTATCTATACACTGTAATTGTGCAATTGTAATCATGTATTGTCTTTCTGCTGACTGGTTAGCACGCAACAAAAGCTTTTCACTGTACATCGGTACACGTGACAATGAACTGAACTGAACTGAAATTGATATTTTGTTGAAGAAGAGCAATAAGGAACCAAGGGGATGAAGCTGTGGTACAGATCTGCCATGATAGAGTCATGAAGTGATTCAGCATTGAATTGGGCCCTTGGCCCACCAAGACAATGCTTGCGTTTTGGCCCATCTGCACTAATCCCATTTGCCTCCATTAGGCACACCCTCTCAAAGATCATCATCTTGATTAGTACGGGTGTCAGACGCTATGGGGAGAAGGCAGGAGAATGGGGTTAGGAGGGAGAGTTAGATCAGCCATGATGGGTCAAATGGCCTAATTCTACTCCTGTCTCTTATGATCTTATGATCCCATGAACGGTGAAATACATTTGAGAAAAGGCAGAAAAGGGAACGGGCAGTACTGGATCTAAATTTTGAAACCTGAAGGGTGTGTCAGCAGAATAGCACTTTGGAGGTGGTGGCCATATGTCTGTAAATGTTTAGGTGTTATAAAGGTGAACAAGGATAGACTAGAAATCAAGGTCTTGAATATGGGGGAGTTTGGCAGGGTGGATGATTTTAAAAAGGATAATGTAAGAACCAACAAAAGTGGACATTGAGGGATTGGGTGGAGGTAATTCAACAGGTAACCATTCAAAAGTGAACAAGTGAGCGATTGGGGGTTAACATGTGTCTGAAACGGTAAAAGGTGAGGCCAACAAGTCCAAGGAATTCTGGATGCCAAGTGATAATGCGGATATTGAAAAGAAAGGCAGATAATGGTGTGTTTAGAGAAGTGAAAACAGGCGTGGTCCTGCACAAGTATAAAATGGTAATATGGATATTTAAAGGGTAATTGGGGAAGGAAGAAAGGTCACAAAATAATACTTGCAAGCAAGAAATATCCCAGAGCATTTTATATATATTAATGGCAAAATGGTTACTAGGGAAAAATAGGGCAGATTAGGGACCAACGAGGCAATCTGTGTGTGGAACTAAAGGATGTAGGTGAGATATCAAATAAATATTTATTTTCTGCATTCACTAAAGAGAAGAACATTGCATCTAGAGAATTCAGGGAGTGGGATGGTGATATCTAGATCATGTTATCATTCGGAAGAAGAAGGTATTAGATGTACAGTATTAGTGAGCTTGAAGGTGAATATATCCCTGGGGCCCAATGAAATGTATCCCAGGCTGTAATAGAATTAAATGAGGAGTTTGATGAGGATTTTTAAATAATTGTTAGCCACAGAGGTGCTTTGACTGGAGGGTAGCGAATGTGGTACCTTTATTCAATAAGGGCAGCAGGGAAAAGCCAGGCAAGTACAGGCCAGGTATTCTAACAGGCAGGGAAATAATTAGGAAACAACTTAAGGGGCAGGATTAATCTATGCTTATTGAACCAGGGATTGATCAAGGATAGTCAACATGGATTTGATAAGGGGAGATCATATTTGACTATTTTGATTGAATTTTCCAAGGAGGAAGCTAAAATGAGGATGATGCAGATGACGTCAACTATGTGATACCTTTGACAAGATAGGGCGGCATGGTGGTGCAGCGGTAAAATTGCTGCCTACAGCGCCAGAGACCTGGGCTCAACCCTGACAATAGGAGGCGCTGTCTGTACAGAGTTTGTACGTTTTCCTTTGACCGTGTAGGTTTTCTCTGGGTGCTCCGGTTTCCTTCCACATTCCAAAGGCGTGTAGGTTTGTAAGTTAATTGGCGTCTGTAAATTGTCCATGGTCTGTAGGACAGAACTAATGTACTGATGATCGCTGGTCAGTGTCGACTCGGTGGACCTGTTTCCGCACTGTAACTCTAAACTAAACTAATCCCACATGGGCATTTGGACCAAAAAGTAAGAGCTCAGTGGATCCAAGTCAATTTGACAAATTGCATGAAATTTAGGAGACAGAGATTGATGGCCTGGGGCTGTTTTTGCCTCTGGCTGGTGATGTACCACAAGGTTTGGTGCTGGGACCTTCTGCTTGTTTTATATGTGTTAACGATCTAGAGGGAAGGAGGGTCTCGACCCAAAACGTCACCCATTCCTTCTCTCCAGAAATGCTGCCTGTCCCGCTGAGTTATTCCAGCTTTTTGTGTCTACCTTAACGATCTGGATGTAAGTGGTATGATTTGTGAGTTTGCAGATAACATGAAAGTTACGGCGGCATTAATCGTGAGGATGGTAGTCTTCAACTACACAATAGTATTGATGATTTGCGAGGTAGAAATGTGACGGGTGGGAGTTAATCCTGAAAAATGTGAAGGGCTTGTGGGTTGTCCAACAAGACTAGAATATACATAATGAATGGTAGGACCCCAGAAAGTACTGAGGTCGTAGATCTACAAGAAGTCGGCAGTACAGTTGTGCTTAAGAGGCAAGTGGAATACTTGTCTTCATTATCCAGGCTCAAGGAAACATGGAAACATACGAGGGACAGGGAGAGGGTAGGAGTGGAAGTTCTCCCTTCAGCAGAGGCGTCCACAATCAGAAGGTGTGGGTTTTAAGGTAAGTGGTAAGAGTTGTGGATTGGACTTAAGGAAGACTTAATTCACCCAATGGGCTGTTTCAACCTGGAACACACTGCCTGAGGGAATGATGGGGGCAAGTACTCTCGTTATATTTAAGTAGCATTTAGATTAACTCTTGAAATGACAAGACATAGAAATGACAAGTCATGCTGGAAAATGGGGTTAGTGTAGATGGTATAGTTGCTGCCTTAGAGTACCATTGACCTGGGTTCGATCATGACTATGGGTTCTGTCTGTATGGAGTTTGTACGTTCTCCCTGCGACCTGCGTGAGTTTTCTCTGGGTGCATCGGTTTCCTCCCACACTCCAAAAATGTACAGGTTTGAAGGTTAATTGGCTTCAGTAAAAATTGTAAATTGTCTTTAGTGAGTGTAGGATATTGTAACTCTGCCGGGATCGCTGGTCGGCACGGACTCAGTGGGCCGAAGGGCCTGTTTCACTAAACTAAACTAAACTTTAAAAAAATGTAGCCTAGTCATTAGTTCTTCGCGGTAGAACATTGTCAACATGTCTGAAAGTGGCTGTAAGATGATTTTGAAGTTCGAACGGCACTGTAAAAATTATAAGTTCTTTTGGACTCTTAAACATCTTTTGCAAATCTGATGATGCAGTCAACATTTTTGCCAAACAGCTTGGCTGCCCCTATAACAAAGATGTTGAATGGATGGGATCAAGGTCAATTTTCTGAAATATGATTATCAATCAGCACAACACAAATGCCCATATCACACCTCACAGGTAACTCCACACTAATTGCCTCATCACGGAGCTGTATGATTGAGGAGAGATTGAATTGCTAAAAGCACAGGAATAAATCTCTAGCCTGCCAATCATTTGACATATCCTCACAAGGACAAACAATATGCTTTCATTAAATATACTCAATCAAGCATTTATTAAAACACTTTAATTTAAAGGGGAGATCATATTACCATTTCATTTCAAATAGAGGAAAACGACAGGCAGGAAAAAGCAGGCTGGTTTGTTCACCTCCATCTCGAGCATATGGAGTCACATCATAGGAAACAGGCCATCAGGAACCATTCACCACTCACCCTATACTAATCACAAGCAAAACACAATGTGCTGGAAGAACTCAGCGGGTCAGGCAGCATCTGTGAAGGGAATGGACAGACGACGTTTCGGGTCAGGGTCCTGCTTCGGACTGATCAGTTTGAGTTCCTCCAGTTGCACAAGATGCTGGCATCTACAGTTCTGCAGTTCTTTGCGTCTCCGATACTAATCCTATTCTGCTCTCCGTGCATTTGCGGGTTCATTGGCCATTGTGAATTGCCTCCAGATTTTACCATTCATCGCCACAGTAGGGGGCAATTCACAATGGCCAATGAACCCGCAATTCTGCCTGTGTTGGGGGGCGGGCAAATAATCCACGCCTGAAGAAGGGTCTCGACCCGAAATATCACCCATTCCTTCTCTCCAGAGATGCTGCATTTCCCACTGAGTTACTCCAGCATTTTGTGACTACCTTCGATTTAAACCAGCATCTGCAGTTCCTTCCTACATAAATAATGCACACAGTCGTACTCCACACAGAGACCCCCAGAGATTAGGTTTGAACCCAGGTCGCTGGTGTACTATCTCCACTGTGACCACTGGGATTCCCATTTTTGGTGGATTATTCCCATTGACCAGTTTTATCAAAGTATCTTTCAGTTTCCCATTCTCCCCAAGTGCATCACGTTGTCTTCTGAATATATTTAAATTTTGATTCACCCATTATAGATTTATGATAATGTCAGATCAGTAGTGGCCGGCACAGCGGTAGAGTTGCTGCCTTACAGCACCAGAGAACCAGGTTTGATCCTCACTACAAGTGTTGTCTGTACGGAGTTTGTACATTCTCTCCGTGTCCGTGTGGGATTTTTCTGGGTGCTCCGGTTTGTAGGCTAATTGGCTTTGGTGCAATTGTAAATTGTCCCTAGTGTGTATAGGATAGTTCTAGTGTACAGGGATTGCTGGTTGCCATGGACTCAGTGGGCCGAAGGGCCTGCTTCCACACTGTATCTCTCAACTAAACTAAACTAAACTAAACTAATAGGGGTTGGCAGGATATGTGTGTGTACAGCCACGATGTGGGCGGAATTCTATTGTGATTTCTATACTCTTCTTCTTCTTGCCAATTAAACATAAACCAAAGGAATAGTTATATCTCAAGCCGGGTGTTGAGCAGCCAGGTTGTTGTGTCTGCGTCAATTTCTGCCAGGCCCTGAGCTCCATTTGGTGGGTGGTAGAGCGGGCACCCAGAGATGACATGGTTGGTTGTTTGTTGTTCTGCTCCACATTCACAGGCTGGGCTCTGGCAGAGTCCCATCTCCACATGCTGGCATTGAAACGCCCAACTCCAGTACAAAGTCTATACTTATAAATGTTATCTCTCTACTTGTTCTCTGTGGTATCTCTCTCAAGTGAAGCATTGTTTTAAACCAGCCCTAAAGTGAGGATACATAAATAATTTGGAACTCTCCAATCTAGCACCATTGGGTCCTGGCTGATGCGGACCACAGAAAACGCCTGAGCACAGGAATTTCCTCAAGAATCCCCTACATAGAAACATAGAAACATAGAAATTAGGTGCAGGAGTAGGCCATTCGGCCCTTCGAGCCTGCACCGCCATTCAATATGATCATGGCTGATCTCCAACTCAGTATCCCGTACCTGCCTTCTCTCCATACACTCTGATCCCCTTAGCCACAAGGGCCACATCTAACTCCCTCTTAAATATAGCCAATGAACTGGCCTCGACTACCCTCTGTGGCAGAGAGTTCCAGAGATTCACCACTCTCTGTGTGAAAAAAGTTCTTCTCATCTCGGTTTTAAAGGATTTCCTCCCTTATCCTTAAGCTGTGACCCCTTGTCCTGGACTTCCCCAACATCGGGAGCAATCTTCCTGCATCTAGCCTGTCCAACCCCTTAAGAATTGTGTAAGTTTCTATAAGATCCCCTCTCAATCTCCTAAATTCTAGAGAGATCTCCTAAATAAACATAGGCCTATCCTACTCCAGTTCATTTTGCATGCCCCTTTCATAGCCTCCCATTGTGAACCACAAATTGTAACTATCAGTAGAAGGGAATGCCTTGTCAGTTTCCAAAGCTATTTCCTTAAGTCATCTTACATTGTGCAATGGCAGCCTGCAGAATTTTAAATTTTGTTTAGAGATACACCGAGTCCACACTGACCAGTGATCTCTGCACATTAACACAACCTTACACACACTATGGACAATTTACACTTGCACCAAGCCAATTTACCTACATACAATACAATACAATACAATACAATACAATTTATTTGTTGTCATTTGAACCTCATTGAGGTTCAAACGAAATTTGGTTTCTGCAGTCATACACACAAGAAAAAGAACCAAGACACAACACAATTTACACAAACATCCATCACAGTGAATCTCCTCCTCACTGTGATGGAAGGCAAAGTCTTATCTCTCCTGTACAACTTTGGAGTGTGGGAGGAAACCGAAGATCTCAGAGAAAAACCCACACAGTCACGGGGAGAGCGTACAAACTCCGTGCAGACAGCACCCGTCATCAGGATTGAACCTGGGTTGCCGTGCTGTAAGGCAACAATTCTACCGCTGCGCCACCAGGCCGCCCTCCTCGTCTTTATCCACTTACTGCTTGCTTTCTCTCCCCACCTCGTCAAACCAGCTACTTCCCTTCTGCCCCATCAGTCTGAAGCAGGTATCCCAACCTATCTTGATTGAATGATTGATTGAAAGATACAGCAAGGAAACAGGCCATTTGGTCCACCAAGTCCATGCTGACCATCATTCACACATGTGCGATGTTATCCCATTTGAAATGTCAACTGTCCATTTCCTTCCACAGGGATTTTGTGACAGCAATTCCACTTTCCAACATAACGTCACCATTTTCCGGCCCAAAGTCAAAGTAGGTCATAAGCAGCGGGAAAAGGAAATTACCAGTATGTAGGAAAGAACTGCAAATGCTGGTTTCAATCGAAGGCAGAAACAAAATGCTGGAGTGACTCAGTGGGACTGGCAGCATCGCTGGAGAGAAGGAATGGGTGACATTTCAGGTCGAGACCCTTCTTCCTTCTTCCTTCCAAGGAAATTAGGTCATTAGCCCTTAGGTCAGAGCAGAATTACACCACTCGGCCCGTCAAGTCTACACTTCCATTCAATCATGGCTGATCTACCTTTCCCTCTCAACCCCATTCTCCTGCCTTCTCCCCCAAACCATTGACACCCTCACTAATCACGAACCTGTCTATCTGCACTTTAAAAACACCCAATGAGTTGGCCAGTGAAGTTTTCATTTCCTCAAGACAAATCCTGCCTTGATGTTAAGCTGCCACTTAGGAAGACAACTTATATTTGAATGTAATGAGCTCTGGAGCCGAGCGATCCAAGTAGAATCCAGAGTGAGCACCAGCGAGCGGGTTCTGGTGAGTGCATGCCGATGACACATCCCATCACTTTACTGATGATTAATAGTCTGCTATGTGGATTGTAATTGTCTGCATTAATTTTCTTTTTTTACTCTATGATGGCAAGGCCAGCATTTATTGCCTAGATCCAATTATACTTAAGTATGTTGTGGTCGGCTGCCTTCATTAACTATCAGAGTGCAAATGGTTCTTGCTGCTTTGCTGGGTTTTGATGCATCAACACTGGTAAATTTCTAAACTACGACGTCTTGTAATTTGAAAGTAATCTGACATTAAGTTTCATCTTCCTGATGTTCGTGTCATCTAGGTCCTGGTTTGAGAGCAGCGCTGCTTCTGGTAGAGCTGCTGCCTCACAGCGCCAGAGACACGGGATTCACACTTCGCCTCAGGTACTGTCTGTGGGGAGTTTGCACGTTCTCCCTATAACTGCCAGGGGTTTTCCTTGGGCACTCCAGTTTCCACCTGTATCCCACAGACATGTGGGTTGAAAGTGGATAAGTCTCCAGGTCCGGACAGGATATTCCCTAGGACATTGAGGGAAGTTAGTGTAGAAATAGCAGGGGCTATGACACAAATATTTCAAATGTCATTAGAAACGGGAATAGTGCCGGAGGATTGGCGTACTGCGCATGTTGTTCCATTGTTTAAAAAGGGTTCTAAGAGTAAACCTAGCAATTATAGACCTGTTAGTTTGACGTCAGTGGTGGGCAAATTAATGGAAAGGATACTTAGAGATAATATATATAAGCATCTGGATAAACAGGGTCTGATTAGGAACAGTCAACATGGATTTGTGCCTGGAAGGTCATGTTTGACTAATCTTCTTGAATTTTTTGAAGAGGTTACTTGGGAAATTGATGAGGGTAAAGCAGTGGATGTTGTATATATTGTATTGTATTGTATTGTATTGTATTGTATTCAAATTTATTGTCATTGTCTCAGTTAGAGACAACGAAATGAATTTCCCTTACAGGCAGTAGCATAAAAATAAAAATAAATAAATAATAATAAATAATAAAACATATTAAAAATAAAATAGAATTTAAAAAAAAGCACAAACAGTGAAAGTCCACGACACAACATAACACAATGGCACCAAGGTGAGGAAGGCACCATAGTCCAGCCAGCCTCCACTCCGTTCTTCCCAGATGTTCACTCGTGGTCGAGGCCTTCCTAGCACCCGCAGTCACCGCCCCGGGTGGCCCGATGTTCAGGCCCTCACGCCGGGCTGGTGGAACGCCGACGCCGATCCCCGATGGTGAACATCCTCCTCCTCAGCGGCCCGGACCTCCTGATCAGCCGTCTCCCGCAGCCGGAGTCCGCAGCCCCCGAGTCCGCATGGACTTCAGTAAGGATATATGGACTTCAGTAAGGCCTTTGACAAGGTTCCTCATGGAAGGTTGGTTAAGAAGGTTCAATGGTTGGGTATTAATGGTGGAGTAGCAAGATGGATTCAACAGTGGCTGAATGGGAGATGCCAGAGAGTAATGGTGGATGGATGTTTGTCAGGTTGGAGGCCAGTGACTAGTGGGGTGCCACAGGGATCTGTGTTGGGTCCACTGTTGTTTGTCATGTACATCAATGATCTGGATGATGGTGTGGTAAATTGCATTAGTAAGTATGCAGATGATACTAAGATAGGTGGGGTTGTGGATAATGAAGTGGATTTTCAAAGTCTACAGAGAGATTTATGCCAGTTGGAAGAGTGGACTGAAAGATGGCAGATGGAGTTTAATGCTGATAAGTGTGAGGTGCTACATCTTGGCAGGACAAATCAAAATAGGACGTACATGGTAAATGGTAGGGAATTGAAGAATGCAGGTGAACAGAGGGATCTGGGAATAACTGTGCACAGTTCCCTGAAAGTGGAATCTCATGTAGATAGGGTGATAAAGAAAGCTTTTGGTGTGCTGGCCTTTATAAATCAGAGCATTGAGTATAGAAGTTGGGATGTAATGTTAAAATTGTACAAGGCATTGGTGAGGCCAATTCTGGAGTATGGGGTACAATTTTGGTCGCCTAATTATAGGAAGGATGTCAACAAAATAGAGAGAGTACAGAGGAGATTTACTAGAATGTTGCCTGGGTTTCAGCAACTAAGTTACAGAGAAAGGTTGAACAAGTTAGGGCTTTATTCTTTGGAGCGCAGAAGGTTAAGGGGGGACTTGATAGAGGTCTTTAAAATGATGAGAGGGATAGACAGAGTTGACGTGGATAAGCTTTTCCCACTGAGAGTAGGGAAGATTCAAACAAGGGGACATGACTTGAGAATTAAGGGACAGTAGTTTAGGGGTAACATGAGGGAGAACTTCTTTACTCAGAGAGTGGTGGCTGTGTGGAATGAGCTTCCAGTGAAGTTGGTGGAGGCAGGTTCGTTTTTATCATTTAAAAATAAATTGGATAGTTATATGGACGGGAAAGGAATGGAGGGTTATGGTCTGAGCGCAGGTATATGGGACTAGGGGAGAATACGTGTTCGGCACGGACTAGAAGGGTCGAGATGGCCTGTTTCCGTGCTGTAATTGTTATATGGTTATTATATGGTTATATGATACGCTAATTGACTGCTGTGAATTGCATCTAGTGTGTTGGTAGGAGAATTAAATATTGGATTAATGCAGGATTAGTGTAAATGGATGGTTGATCATCAGTGCAGTCTCAGTGGGCTGAATCTCCCTGTGACTCTATATATTGTCAAAGGTTTAGTTCATTTTTAGTTTAGAGATACAGCGGGGAAACAGGCCCTTCGGCCCACTGAGTCTGCGCCGACCAGCACTCCCCATACACAAGCACTATCCTACACACTAGGGACAAATTTTACCGCGTCCAATTAACCTAGAAACCTGTACATCTTTGGAGTGTGGGAGGAAACCAGAGCACCCGGGAAAAACCTGCACAGTCAGGAGGAGAACGTTCATACTCAGTGCAGAGAGCACCCGTAGTCAGGATCAAATCGGTGTCTCTGGCGCTCTAAAGGGCCTGTCCCACCAGCATGCGACTGCATGCGGCAAGCACGACCTAACGTGGTCGCTTGAGCCGTACGGCCTCGCGGGGCCAGTCCCACCTCGATCGCCGGAGCCGTATGGAGTTGCATGCTCGTGGGACAGGCCCTTTAGTCCTGACATCGTGCGGGGCTCCGAAAAACTGACACTGTCCAAAAATTCCACGTGGCAACGGCCTGCCATCCCGCAGCCGCATTGAGGCCGTACACACCGCCTCGACGGGCGTGCGCAGCATCTCGACGCCGTACGCAGCATCTTGACACTGTACGTCACGCACGAACTTCCCGCTGACTTCGCTCGAACTTCACGTCAACTCGTACGGGATCACTCGACCTCCGCGCGGCCCTCGCTTCCGGTTTGGTCGCGCTCGCCGCATGGCCGTGGGACAGGCCCTTAAGGTAGCAACTCTACCCCTGCGCCACTGTGCCACCCACACGACGCGTGTTGTAATGCATTTCAAAGATGGTATGAACTATAGTTCTGATGAGTCAGTGGAGGAGGGAGAGAATGTTTATGATGTTGGGCGGTGTAAAAATCAAATTGGCTATTCTGCCCTGGGCGGCATTTTTCCTACTCTTGCTGATATATTGTTCCCTCTCAAGCGTCAAGATTCAAGTCAAGAGAGTTTATTGTCATGTGTCCCAGATAGGACAATGACATTCTTGCTTGCTGCAGCGCAACAGGATATTTTAGGCATAAATACAGATCAGATCAGTGTGTCCATATATCATGGAATATATATATATATATATACGTGATATATTATACACATAAATAAACAGATAAAGTGCAATAGGCGGTTATAGTTCAGAGTTTGTTTGAAGTTGTGTTTAATAGTCTGATGGCTGTGGGGAAGAAGCTGTTCCTGAACCTGGATGTTGCAGATTTCAGGCACCTTCTACCTGATGGCAGCGGTGAGATTAGTCTGTGGCCAGGATGGTGTGGGTCCTTGATGATGCTGGCAGCCTTTTTGAGGCAGCGACTGCGATAGATCCCCTCGATGGTGGGGAGGTCGCAGCCGATGATGGACCCCATTCTCAACCCCATTCTCCTGCCTTCTCCCCATATCTTTTGATACCCTAACTAATCAAGTACCTATCAATCTCTGCTTTAAAAATACACAAAAATACACAAATGACTTGGCCTCCACGGGTCTCCACGGGCACACATTCACCATCCTCTCACACAAAAAAGATCCTCCTCATCTTCATTTTAAAGGTACATCCTTTTATTCTTGTACCCAGCAGAAATCCTTGTGATCAAAAGGATAAAACCCAAGCTCCAAACAGGAAGCACCAGGGATCAGGATTGTACCTATGTGGCAGCAATTCTACCAGCACAGCTAAGATGTTGTTAAGACCTTACGCCTGCCCCTATGGTGTAATTTAGGTAGAAGGATTAGAAACAAATGTTCACGGAAACTACGCCGTGCGGTAGGAAATTGCGTAGGAAGTTCCTGAGATCTCTCCATTGGGAAGTAAAATAGTAAGATTAAACGAGAACTTACCAGTTTGAAGTTTGATCTGTATTTTATGAGGAGTTACGATGAGGGATTACGTGAAGAACCCGCTCAGTGCGCAGGCGCGGCATACTTCCAAGCAGCGGTGTGGAATCACAGATAGACACAGTTATTTTGAAGTAAACATAGTAAAGATAAGGAGACATCAATTTATTAGTTTGATCCATATAATGAGGGTGGGAGCGGAGGGCACGTAATCCCTCATCGTAACTCCTCATAAAATACAGATCAAACTTCAAACTGGTAAGTTCTCGTTTAATCTTACTATTTTACTTCGGAGTCACGTGAGTGACTACGTGAAGATTTCAAAGCTCTGTGATTTCAAACCGTGTAACAGTTTCATTTCACTCACTGCCGAAGTTCTTGAGGGAGGAAGTGTTATCGTAATGAACCAATGAGTCTATTTGTAGAAAAACACAATGGTATTTTTTAAACAATAACAACAAAGAATTAAGTTGCTCCCCTGGGCTTAAATTAAATATTTGCAGTTCGTAAATCTTTACTGCAAATAAACCAGGTTTTGCCAACGGCTTATTATAAAATTTCTGAACGGTCTTTTCCCTTCCCACCATCCTGCTGTAGCCAGGATGTGGTGTATAGGCATGTCCATTCTTTAGCCGTCGACATGGATGCTGCCCTGGTGGAATAAAATTTGTACATGTTAGTGTTTATCCCAGCAGTTTCTAGCACCTGCTTGAGCCATCTCGCAATGGTTTGGCTCGTACCCCACCATAAGGTTTTTGTGACTGACCCACAAGGCTTTTCATCTCCCTCGAATATTCTGGTTGTGTCTATGTAGGATAGTAGGTAGGTCATGGCACATAACCGTGGTTCTGGTGGGTAAGCCACGACTGGATTAGGTGTTCCTGGTCTGCTCTGTTTGACCAGTCGCTGGATAACGACAGATCTGGTCTGGAGCTGTGATCATGTTGTCCAGTCGCAATAGGTGTAGTGACTGGACCCTCTGAGCGGATACAAGTGCCATCAACCTAAGCGTCTTTAGTGTAGCTTGCTCGAGGCCGGGGGATCTGGCTGGTGGCCATTCCCTGAGATATGTCAGGACCACACTGATATCCCAAATATGGGTATACCTGGGCTTAGGGCTTGATATTGTAAATGCCCTTCATCAGTTTTACCACCAGTGGATGGGATCCCATCGCCTGTTGTCCTGCCGCTGGTTTGAGATAAGCAGAAAGAGCACTCTGCGCTGTGTTGATGGCACTGTAGCTGATCCCTACATCGTGGTGTAGATGGCCAGGAACTCCAGTATGTTGGTGGCTGTAGCTGTTGCGTATGTTGTCCATGTTTCCTGGCAGTACTTCTCCCTTTTTTGATGCTGGTTAAGTACTGCCTCTTGGTGGATGTTCGAAGGGATGCCGACATGGTGGTGATGGTTTGTTTGGACAATCCCAGTTCCAGGTAAGGTCTGTTCAAACTTGCAACCCTGGCGTTTAATTTTC
The DNA here is from genome assembly GCF_010909765.2 of Amblyraja radiata. Taxonomy (NCBI): domain Eukaryota; kingdom Metazoa; phylum Chordata; class Chondrichthyes; order Rajiformes; family Rajidae; genus Amblyraja; species Amblyraja radiata. The sequence continues at coordinate 97,114,799 of NC_045960.1, forward strand.
TCATGGCATGGGTGTTTAGCTTACCTGGTAGGTAAGTAGCTGATAGCCAAATATGTCTTTCGACATACCATTGCCAAATCATGTTGACCAATTTGTCGCATGATAATGATTTTATGCCACCCATATGGTTAATATAAGCCATCACCGTAGTATTTATCAATTTGTAACCGAACATGCAAGTGCTGCATATTAGATACATATGCTTTTAAACCATAAAAGGCGCCCAACATCTCTAGATAGTTAATGCCCAGTGTAAGTAGTAATGATGACTCTAGTTTAGTCCATCTACCATTTGTGCTGGATATGGAGTTAGTCGCTCCCCAGCCTTGAGCACTGGCATCTGTTTGAATAACTAAAGTAGGGTTAGTGATAAAGATAGGGCTGAAACTATGCCAAACGTTTTCTGCCCACCACTGTAGCTCTGATATTGCTTCAGTGGGTAAGTTCATGACACGATCATAGTGACCTGTATGTCGTTTTATTGCCCGTACCTTTGCTCTCTGTAAAATTTTTGATAGTGCAAAGGTCCGAATTGTGTAGCCGGAAATGCTGCTACCATTTCCCCAATTACTCTTGCTACTTGTCGAATAGTTGGTCGCTCGTTGACCATTAATTTGTTGCATGATTGTGCTAATTCAACCATTTTTGCCTTTGGCAAGGTAACAGTCATATGGACTGAGTTAATTGTGAAGCCCAGGTAGTCCATGATAGTGGATGGCTTCAACTTAGATTTATCTGGATGTAGGACGAACCCCTGAGTTTCGAGGAGCTGTTTTGTAGCTGATACTGCTGCCACAGCCAATTCCATCGTTTTCCCTACTATGAGAATATCCTCCAGATATGCCATGACAATATGTTTTTGTTTTCTTAGTATTGCCATGGCTGGGTTCAATATTTTGGTGAATAATCTTGGGCTGAAGTTCGCCCATAGGGCAATGCTTTGTACCATCCAGATAAATTTTAGGTATCTGCGATGATCCTTGTAAATGGGTACTAGATAGTAAGCTTCTTTAAGATAAATGCTTGCCATGAAGTGTCCTTTGGAATTCAGTTGTTTGGCAGTAACATATGTCTCCATTTTGAAATGTATATACTTAACAAATTTGTTTAGTGATGTTAAGTCAATGATGATGCGACAGACACCATCTTTTTTGGTTTTAGTGAATATATTCGATACAATTTCCAAAGGTTCATGTTTGGTCTTTTCGATGACCCCCTTTGTGATAAGTCTCACCAGTTCAGCTTGTCCCTCACGTTTCTCTTTGACGGAGGGAGAAATACCCTTTGGGGCCATTGTTGAACTGGCGGAGTTTTTTCTGACATGAATTGTATTTTATATCCTGTAATGTTGTTGAGTATATACTTGTCACTCGTGACCATACCCCATGCTTCTTTAAACAAGTGTAATCTCCCCCCTGTTAATAAAGCACCCTTATTATCTATATGCTGGTAGGGACCAGACCCACCTACCTCCATGGTTATTGGCGATTCTGTTTCTTCATTTTCCTGAAGATTTTGTTCTGACGTGCTGGCGATGTTGGGGGGAGGCGCATTTTCCAGAGGGTCCGCTGCGGGCCCTGATCTGAAAGATCTTTGGGGATAATGTGCGGACCCCAAGCGTTCACCAGTCCCATATTGCGGACGTCGACTGGTGGATGCCGTGGGGTGCTGCCACTTGGGTATCGGAGGTCTTGGTTTGCTCGTCCCGGGGCCTGCCCTCATTAGGCCGAAGGTTTTTGATGCTTCCTGCATCTCCTTCAGTTTTTATTGAAATCTTTCCCAAATGGCAGCGCGTCCGTCTCCGCAGCTGGGGCTTTACACAAGCCAGCAAATTTGGGATTGAGGGCAGGTCTTATGTTTCCCTCCGGAGATTGTTGATCTCAAATTGTGTGGTACACATTAATGCCAGCACATCCTGCTGGCAGGTATCCATCTCCGTGGTCTCCACGGAACGAGCAAAGGCTGTGATGGCTGACGTCAGGAGCCTTAGGATCCGCTGTAGCTTGAGTTCTTGGGTCTGGATGTGTGACCCACATGCCCCCAGATTTGGCTGTTGACACTTTTTACTTTGAGGGCCTCACCGTTTTCTGGTGCTGTGTTGTTTCAGCACCTCAGCGAGCACCTTTTCCAGTAATGGTTGATGCTGGCCGCCATTCTTGGTTCCAGCGGTGCTCCAGCCCGTGGGGTTGCTACAAGCGGTCCATCACACCCAACAGCTCTTCATGTTCCTGCACCCCTGGCATACTCCCGAATTCGTCCGCCTGCCCCTGTTCCAGACCAGCCCAGCCCTGGTCACCAATGCTAGCCTCCAGTAATGAGGGAGCAGAGGGCAGTGCATGAGGCACTGTGGAGGGGGTGCCTGACCTCCCTCCGCGAGAGCGCTCTTTCTGCGCATCTCGCTGGAGCTGCTCCAATTGCTGTTGGATGCAGCTCAGGCGGCTGTCTCTCCTCCATTTAGGTGGAGACATGTCCCCGTCCGACGAATCGGACGCCACCGGCCGGATGCCTGTTCGGATGGCTAGACATCCAGCCTGCAGTTCAGGCACTAGCGGGACTGGGCTCGGCGCGGTGATGGGGATAGCGGGGCGACCGGTAATTGTTCCTACCGCCTGTTGCTGCCCCCCCTTGCAATGGAACGCTCCTCCGCTGGAGTCGAGCGGGGGACAGGTTCTTCTGGAGCTTTTGCCTTGTAGATGCGAGAGCGCCCCTCAAGCAGCGCGTCTCGCAGGCACTTGCTCCGTGAGCCGCTCCAGCGGCTCAGGCGGCTCTCTCTCCCCCCGTGCGGGTGGAGAGACGTCCCGTCCGACATCGGGAACACCTGCCGGATGCCTCTCGAGTGGCTATGCGTCCAGCCCGCTGCTTCAGGTACTAGCGGGCTGGCCTCGGCACGGTGTCGGGGAATTACGGAACACCGGGTAACGCTCCTACCGCCTGTTGCTGCCCCCCTCCCCAACGGGAAAACGGGGGACAGTTTTGTTCCAGAGCCTTTTTCTCTGCCTGTAAAAAACACAAGCAGAAAAAGGCTCACCTGTAAATGAAAACCCGACCTCAGGGTACTCACCTGACGGTCCGGTTCATCCTGTAACGGGACAGCCTAACTCCCGTTGCAAGCCGCTGTTGCACTGCTGGCGTAATGCCGCGCCTGCGCACTGAGCGGGTTCTTCACGTAGTCACTCACGTGACTCCGAAGTAAAATCAACGGATATGGTCAAACTTTCCACTTCCAGCCAGCAGATCAGTGTGGCTAATGTTCCAGGGAATACCATCCACAGATGACCTGCACTGTGCCAAGGTATTCCTCAAGGAATTCCAAGGGGAAACAGAGACCTGCTCAGATTCCTCATTTCTCAGGGAATTTGAAATGAGGACCAGCGGCCCATCAGAATGACGTCAGCCTTTTGATTTGATCTCAGTCAGTCAAATGCCTTTCATGATTTTTTACATCTATCTTCATGTGCATACGTCATAGGAGCAGAATTAGGCCAATCGGACCATCGAATCGAATCTGCCATTCAATCATTGCTGATCTACGCCAGTGTGTTTCAGTAACGCGGCTTTTAAATGATGGAGTAATCTTATTTTTTTACATATATATTTATTTTTCAATAGCTGCCACTGGATGTTTGGATGTTTGTGAATATTCGGTCTCATTTACGGCTTCGACAGACGGGTGAAGTCAGGGTAGGGCCAAATGTATACCAGAGGAAGGGTCAGCCACATGTACTTGTGGGGCCCTGTACATCTGTGGGCCCTCTAGAAAGTTAACCCAGCACTTTATGTTCTAACCAACATTACAAGAACAGAACAAGAAGGGTGGAACAGTTGTGTAGTGGTAGAACTGTGCACTTGCCAGCCTGCTGGATTACACACCATCACCTAAGGACGGACCAGCAATCAGTCCCTTGCCTTGTCAGGCAGCAGATCTGCTCCGCTCATTCCGCTACTGCATCAGAATAATCTGTGCAGTATTGCAGCACTAGAGTCATAGAGCATAGAGTGATACATTGTGGAAACAGGCCCTTCGGCAACATGTCCCAGCCACACTAGTCCCACCTGTCCGTTTTTGGTCCATATCCCTGCAAACCTGTCCTAGCCATGTACCTGCTTAACTGTTTCTTAAATGTTGCATTAGTCCCACCTGTCCGTGTTTGGTCCATATCCCTCCAAACCTGTCCTATCCATGTACCAGCTTAACTGTTTCTTAAAGGCCCTGTCCCACTGTACGAGGTAATTCAAGAGTTCTCCCGAGTTTTCCCCTAATTCGAACTCGGAGAATGTATGTAGCGGGTACGTCGCAGCTCGTGGATGTCTCATAGTGGCTCGTAATGCTACCGGCAGGTACTCGGGAAGTGCGGTAACTCGTGAATTTTTTTCAACACTGTGAAAAATGTCCAAGAGTAAAGAAATCCTCGTGATGAACTTACCACAAGTTTGATTTTTTTTTTAACTCGAGAGAGCGCTTGGGTAAACTCGCATAGTGGGACAGGGGCTTAAATGTTGCGATAGTCCCAGCCTCAACTACCTCCTCTGGCAGCTTGCTCCATACACCCACCACCCTTTGTGTGAAATAGTTACCCCTCAGATTCCTATTAAACCTTTTTCCCTTCACCTTAAACCTATGTCCTCTGGTCCTCGATTCAACTATTCTGGGTAAGAGACTCTGCGCATCTACCCGATCTATTTGTCTCATGATTTTATACACCTCAATAAGATCACCCTTCATCCTCCTGCGCTCCAAGGAATAGAGTCCCAGCCACATGTGCTTGTGAAGCCCTGTACATCGGTGGGCCATCTATGACCTATTATTTATTATTCTTGTGTATGACTGCAGGCAAGGAGAGGGAGAGGGAGAGGGGTGAGGAGAGGGAGATGGAAAGAGGGAGGAGAGAGGGGTGGGGTACGGGAGGAGAGAGGTGTGGGGGAGGGGGGTAAGGGATGAGGGAGGGGAGGAGGGAGATGGGGTAAGGGAGGGAGGGGGAAGAGTGTGGAGGGAGGGGTAGGCGGAGAGAGTGGGAGGGGGAGGGGGGGAGAGAAGTGGAAGAGTGGGTAGGGGGAGTGGTGGAAGAGGGACAGGGGAAGGGGTGGGGGGAGAGAGGGGAAGGGAGGGGGAGAGAGAGGGGTGGGGGAGGGAGAGGGGTGATGTAAGTGGGAGAGAAGTGGAAGTGGGGAGGGAGGGGTAGGGGGAGAGGTGGAAGAGGGACAGAGGGGTAGGGGGATGGGGAGAGAGGGATGGGGGTGGGAGGAGGAGTGAGGAGAGGGAGATGGAGAGAGGGTGGGGGAGGGGAGGGGGAGAGAGGTGTGGGGGAGGGGGGAGATGGGGTACCACCATGAGGTACCACCTCCAGTTTAAATTCCATTTGGAATATTTTGGAGGACCAAGAAACCAAGAACCAAGAACCAAGACCTCTGCGGAGTTTACCCAGCTCTATCTCCAGTTATTCTGGTATTTTCTACATTTCCGTTTCATAACTGTTCTGCTGCTTCTTATCATAAACAATTTTTCACGTGGGCTTAAATCTCTTCATGAATGTTTTACCAGTGACAAATGTAAACTGGAGAAAACAAATCAGGCAATCTTCCCATTGTTTCTGTGGAAACAAGGCACTGCAGATGCTGGTTTACATGGAAACAAGGAACTGCAGATGCTGGTGAAGCAAGGATGCGAGTCTGGAGAAGGGTCCACACCCAAAACAGTGCCTGTCCACGTTTTCCAGAGATGCGTCTTGACCCTTTAAGTAACTCCAGCACTTTGTGTCTTTTTTCCCCATTGTTTCTGTAAGCTGTTCCTATGACTGTGTCTTTCTTGTAAGAACACTTTGCATTGCAAAAGTTAATTTGTTGACAACACCATCATAGAAAAGCTTTTGAAGTGCACTCACCAAAGATGAGTGTCTAAGCATTGCAAGCTCCCATAAACAGCAATCTGATGAACTAATTTAGTGAAAGGACACAAAGTGCTGGAATAACTCAACGGGTCAGGCAGCATCTCTGGAGAGCATGGAGAGGTGACATTTCAGAACGGAGAAGGGTCCCGACCCTAAACATCACCTTTTCATGTTCTCCAGAGATGCTGCCTGACCTGCTGAGTTACTCCAGTACTTTGTGTAAAACAGCATCTGCAGTTCCTCGTTTCTACCACCGATTTAGTGATGTTGGAACCATCCTAATGAAGGCTTGAGAGGGATTTCCTTTTATGTTCTCCAAACGATTCAAAAGAGCCTTTTACGTCCATCTGAAAGGCAAAACTTTAGAGGGAATGCAGCACTCTTTTGTAATGACACTGTTATAAACCTGATGAACTGGGACATGAACCCACATGTTTCTACCTCAAAAGCGAAAGTTCACAACTAAATTCAGAAGGACATTTAGACGATTAGTTATCAACTTTTTTATTTGCCAAGGAAGACTGAGTTACTATAAGTGCTTCATAACATATTGAATCTTTATCTTCTCTGTACCACCGCTCATTCACTGTTTACAACCTCTTTCTGCAGCTGATAGTTGAGGCCACCATGTGAAAGAGAGTTTATTTCGCGGAGCTGGCCGAGTCCAGAGCGGGTGGAGAGGTGGTGGACGCTGCTGCGACCCGACCCCCGGAGATTCGGAGGCTGCAACTGCGGGTCTGGCGGATGGCGGCACCGGGAGCCCGCGGATCCCTGGAGGGAGACCGCTTTTCAGGGCTCCCGCAATGGCGACTTCTCCCGCCCGAGTTGCGGGGTTGAAGAGCTCCTGGAGCGGGGCCTACATCACCGCCCCGCGCGGCTTGGAATGGCTGCTGGACTGCGAGCGCGCGCCGGGGGCTCTAACATCAAGAACCCGGTGTGCGACCTTGCATCACCCGGCGTGGCTTTAATGGCCACGGGACAATTCGCCATCGCCAGCCGGGGGCTTTGACTTTGACTTTGACTCTGACATCGGGGGGGAGAGTGCAGTGGAGAGATAAGTTTTTTGGCCTTCCATCACATTGCTGTGATGGATGTTTATGTAAATTATGTTGTGTCTTGGGTCTATTTGTTTGTAATGTATGGCTGCAGAAACGACATTTCGTTTGGACCTCAAGGGGTCCAAATGACAATAAATTGAATTGTATTGTATTGTATTGTATTTCTGGAGATCACAAGGAGGGTTATGTTATATTGAGCTACCTATGGGTTGTGACAAGGGCTTTCATTTTGATCTCTTGAACTTCTCATAATACCTGATGGGCTTGCTTGCAAATGTGCTTTGGGATGTTGAGCACCAGGGGAATATCTGAATAAGAAAAACACACAGAAATTCACATCTGAAGGATTTATTCAGAAGTGGGATGTCTGCCTTGGTCGCCAACATGCAAAGAGTAGAACATTTGCATTTATACTTTTTCTTTCACAACTTCAGAATGGTTCAAGTTGCTTAACAGCAAAAAAGTTCCTTAGCAAATGTAATTAATTTTGTTCTTGAGGAAATCCTTCAAGCATGGTGATATGGCCCAGAAATTTTTAGACTTTTAGACTTTAGAGGTACAGCGCGGACACATACCCTTCAGCCCACCAAGTCCGCGCTGACCAGCGATTCCTCCGTACACTAATACTATCCCACGCACTAGGGACAATTTACAATTAACAGAAACAAACCTGCTACAATTAACAGAAACCGGAGCACCCGGAGAAAACCCACACAGTCACAGGGAGAACGTACAATCTCCATACAGACAGTACCCATAGTCAGGATCGAACCCGGATCTCTAGCATTGTAATGGGCCTGTCCCACTTAGGCGATTTTTCAGGCGACTGCCAGCGACTGTCAAGTCGCCGGCAGTCGCCTAAAAAAACGGCAACTGGAATGACGAGTGTCAGAGTGGAAATCACACACAAACACATCGCTTCCTTCACCATCCTGTTATGCAGGCAGGGGACAGGGCAAACAGGGAGAGCGTGTCTGCGTGAAATTCACACGGTGCAAAGCCAAGGTGATACTCGGCGAACAGGAAGGTTGGTGCTGTAATTAAGACAGCTAAAGCACAGTGTACGGTAAGTCCTTTAAAAGAGGGGGGGGAGAAGGGGGTAAAGGAGGGAGAAGATGTGGAGACAACATTTAAGAAGCCAAAGATACACGGCTCTGAATCTCGGTGGACATTAGCATTATCGGTCGGTTATCCTTGGTTCTGAAAACTACTGCTTACGTTTTTTTTTCCCAATAAGCCAATGAAATTCGCCGGTCAGCACTGTCTGCAACCTACGGATAGTGTGTAGGATAGTGTTAGGGTGTGGGTATTGCTGGTTGGCATGGACTCGGATGGCCAAAGTGCCTATTTATGCGTGGTATCTCTAAACTAAACTAGATTAAATCTAAACCTCAGCGGAGTTAATAGATCATAAGGTCATAGTGTCATAAGTGATAGGAGTAGAATTAGGCCATTCAGTCCATCAAGTCTACTCCACCATTCAATCATGGCTGGCCTATCTCTCCCTCCTAAATCCATTTTCCTGTCTTCTCCCCATAACCTCTGACACCTGTACTAATCAAGCATCCATCTATCTCAGCCTTAAAAAATATCCACTAATGGCCCCCCACAGTCTTCTCTGGCAACGAATTCCACAGATTCACCACCCTCTGACTAAATAAATCTCTCCTCATCCTCCCCTTAAAAATCGTCCTTTAATTCTGAGGCTATGACCTCTAGTCCAAGTCTCTCCCACTGGTGGGAACATCCTCTCCACATCCACTCTATCCAAGCCTTTCACTATTTCAATGAGGTCCCCCTCATTCTTCTAAACTCCAGCGAGTACAGGCCCAGTGGCGCCAAACGCTCATCATAGGTTAACCTACTCATTCATGGGATAATTCTTGTAAACCTCCTCTGGACCCTCTCAAGAGCCAGCACATCCTTCCTCAAATATGTTGCCCAAAATTGCTCACAATGTTTCAGGTCAGGACCCTTCTTCAAACTGATTGCAGTGGGGGCGGGGGTGGTTTGGGGGAAGTTGGAAAATACAGGAAGGTGAGGGTAGGACAGAGGCTGGCAATACACAGGTGGATACAAGGGAGTGATGGATGGACAAATAAATAAATAAAAATGAGAGGAAAAGCTGACAAAAGAAGACAAAAAAGTTCATGGAGTTAAAAGGGTGCTCAACATGATTCCAGCATCAGCAGTTTCATTGTGTCTCCTTGTGGTATTGGTTGTGTGTCAACTAATATTCACGCCACCAAGGAAAACTGCCCACGTCTAGTTTTCAGAGATACTTGGGTGTGCACTGCAGCTTCTAGGTAGTTTGCTTTATCATGTATTAATCTGGGGAAAGCATGTTTATAGGCTTTTAATTGACGTCATTAGTGGTCCACCACCACTTTAGTCTGTAATAGTGATGCTTCTACAAATAGACCCATCCATCTTCAGCTGCTTCATCAGTGAAGTTCCCTCCTTCAGTTCAATTAAACGCTCAGGTAATGAAACAGTTTAAGTTGTTATGCAGTATAACCTGGGCAAGCTTGGGCTAACATGGCATTAAAACCAGTTGCAGGCAATAACTATTTCCAACAAAAGAGATTATAACCAATTATTGTTGAAGCAGAATGGCATTACCACCTTTCACCTCCATCTAGAGATTACTATTGACCAAAAATATAACAGGACCAGCTTCACATATACTGCAGTTACAAGTGCTGTGCCTCTGTCTCTCCCTTTTCCATCATCTATGAAGCCAATATGATGGAATACTATTCACATTTCTGGATGAGTGCAGCTCCATAAGATTCCGGGATGAAGCAGTTCACCTGATTGTCAACTGATCCACAATGTTCCTTTCATGTTGGAGTATGGGCCATCTCCTAGATGAACCAAAATCTCTTCCACAGCATGCCTCAAACCTGCTACACAGTTTATGTCCACCTTTGCCTCACCTGGAAATATTTCACCCATTTCTTCATTACTTTGGGCCTAAGTTCCTGGAATTTCCTGCCTTTCATTATTGAGGAAGTACTTTCACAACAAAGAGTACCCCAGTTGAAGATGGCAGCTCACCAGCACCTTGTCAATTTAGGAACGGGTCATTAATGCCTGCATGTCAAGAATGAAAAAAAAAACATTGATGCATCCTGGAGTAGTTTACATCAACGTCACTGACTTAACTGTTGTGACCTGCAAGGCAGTGATAATCGATCTCATGGAGCACTTGGACTTGTTCAAAGGTCTCCAGGGCCTTGTTCCTCCTCATTTTCTCTCTTAACTTAATCCTGGACTGGTTCTCCCAACATGTCTGTGGTTGTAAAGCTCTGTAATTTCCAGGTCTTTGTGTTCCGATCCTTCCGTGGTCTTCCTTACTTCAACTCTGCAATGTCCTCCAGCTCTGAACTCTCAGGGACCTTTGTACTCCTGACCTCTGAGGCATCGCGATTTGCATCCCTTTATTATTGGCCTTTAGCGGCCAAGATCTTAATCTTTGGAGTGACCTTCCGAGACCTCTCACCCTCCATCCTCATATAAGAGGCATAAGTGTTGAGGTCTGGGGTTTCTTTAGAAGTCGGTTGACGAACATTTTAATCACCAGCCCTTATGTTTCCTTATGTGGTTCAGGGTCAAACGTGAAATTCGCGCTCCCATCATTACCATCACATCAGGGAAGAGAGAAAAATAAGTAAAGTGGGAGGTATTAAGAAATACAAGCTGGCTGGAAATAAGGGCAGAAACTAGAAGCATCCAGCGATGAAAAATGGTTTTATGCACTGTTACCGGTGTTCAAATCAAAAGCCAGATTTATTTTTAGTTGCTTCTGACAGAGCATTTCAAAACATAAACCCCCCGTCAAAATCCCATTTTTTTTTCCGCCTGAGCTGACGAGACTAATCAAGTAACTATGAGTGATTTAATGGAGCAATCAGCCCGCTGACAAATCTGATTGATGCTTCACTTCAGGAGTCCGACAGTTATCCAACCCATCCAGACAAATATCCCCACCAATGTGCCTGCCAATGCCCCAGCATTTGAGGAAGATTATTCCATCCATTGCTGCTTTTTGTGCTTGACTCAAGGTAATCTTTATTTTAACCTGATGCCTTTTCCTTTCGTGTTATGGAAAGATCGTCACTTTCAGCAACAAATCTGATCCTGGATTATAATCCAGTGCCTATTGAGTGAAAATGCTTCACAATGAAGGATGATGGTGGCTGTATTCCCACAGTAGACTTGCTATTATACTTTTTAGAACATATCTTTCATAGAGTAGTAGAGTCTTATAATGTGGAAATAGGCCCTTCGGCCCAACTTACCCACACCGGCCAACATGTCCCATCTACTGTGGTCCCACCTGCCTGCTTTTGGCCCATATCCCTCTTAACCTATCCTATCCATTTACCTATATAAATGTTCCTTAAAAATACTTTGCGATAGTACCTGTTTCAAGAAACTCCTCTGGCAGCTCGTTCCATGCACCCATCATCCTTTGTGTGAAAAAGTTACTTCTCAGGTTCATATTAACTCTTTTCCCTATGTCCTCTGGTCCTCGATTCCCCATCTCTAGGCAAGAGATTATGCATCTACCCAATCTATTCCTCTCATGGGCAGGGTCGGTGGCCGTCCGTCAGAGCGAGCATGGCTTCGTCGGGGTGAACAGGAATCTGGTGAGCGAGATCATCAGAGCAAGCGGACAGCTTCCGATCGCCGAGGCCGTCCATGTGGAGCAGGCGGGCGGCGAGATCGCGGCGGCTGAGCTCAAAAGTGCGGGGCAGCAGGACCTTGATGCCCTCGTACTTGTCGATTGCTGGAGGATCCTCCAGGTAGGGCAGCAACCGGGTGGCCGTTTCTTGGTTAAGCGCCCCGACCACGTAGAAATACCGGGTTGCATCCGCGACGATATTTTGGAGGTGGAATTGGGTCTCAATGTGGCTGAACTGCACTTGAGGCTGCTCCGCCCACTAAACGGGCAGTTTCAGGCCCACAACGTTTAGCTGGGGAAGATGGGCGTCGGGGTTAGCGGCGGCTGCATGATCGAAGTCCGAATAAACGATCGGACTGACGGGGTCACCACTTTGGCGAGTTGAGGCAGTCGAGTAAATTAAAATTCTTTATTTTTTAACGATAATAAAGCGATTTACTCGAGCGATTTTTACACAGCCAAAATAACGAAGCTCCTTCGAACAGGGTGGAGCTTAGATGATTGCCTTATCAAAAACCCCGCAAAAACACTCCCGCGATCACGTGACTGCGCCAGCCAATAGCGGGGCTTTGTCATTCCCCAGGCCACCACTAGGTGCCGCTACAACTCCAACCTTTACAAATAGCTCATCTGTATTTAAAACTAAACTATTCTCACTAGTCCATCTTGGGCCATTGACATTAAAATTTATATAGTATGTGTTAAATGTATGTTTTAGTGTTCTTTAGCTTATTTATGTAGGGGGTGGAGGGGGTGTGGTTGGGGGAAACTTTTTCTAATCTCTTATCTTGACGGTGATGCGATTTTTCTCCTTATCGTATCTCCGGCCTAACATCGAGGAGTTGGCTGCCTTTGTTGGATACTGATTTTGAGAACTCCACCACGGGCGCCTGTGGACTTACCATCACGGATCTCACCATCCCTTTGCCAGGGATCGACCTCGGAGCTCGAACCGTGGGTGCTTGTAGACTTAACATCACGGAGCCCGCAGTCTCTGGTTAGAGATTAACTTTGGGAACTCCAAGCCGTGGGAGCTTCGACCACCCCGACATGGGAGTTTCGATCGCCCCAACGTGAGAGTTTCGATCGCCCCGATGCAGAGCTTCGATCGCCCTGACGCGGAGGCTTCGACTGCTCCGATGGATAGTTCGTTTGTCCCGACCGCAGGAGGATAAAGAGGAAGGAGATTCGACTTTATTGCCTTCCATCACAGTGAGGAATGTGGGGAATCAGCTGTGGTGGATGTTTATGTTAACTTTTATGTAGTTGTGTGTCTTGGTGAATATGTGATTCTGTTTCATTCTGTTTGTAGTTTGTTTGGTTGTTTGTTTGTTTATCTTTTTGCACAAAGTCCGCGAGCATTGCCACTTTTCAATTCACTGCACATCTCGTATGTGTATGTGACGAATAAACTTGACTTGACGGTGCTTTTTTTTCCGTATGGCTGGATTGCATATCACTGTACCTTAATTAGTACATGTGACAATAAAAGACCTTTGAAACCTTTGAAAATTGCACAGAGGAATCTCTATCAGTGGCAATCAGGTAATAAGACTGAAAGACCTCTCCACCCACCAGCCTCCAAGTCATCATTGCCTTTATTTTGCAACTTTGAGCCACTCTTTGAGAACTGCTCTGTGCACCAACTCATCCCTTACAATAAAATCCAACCCACCCAGGAGCTTTATATGAAAATTTCACGAGGAGGTCCTGGGGAAATCACCTGGTGTCAGCGGTATATGATACCAGCAAGCTGGGCAAGATCAGAAGATACACCCTCAGGTGATTTCTGGAGAAATTGCAGAGCAGACAGGTTCGGCATTCATTTGTTCAAAGCCCTGCTGTGAGATCTTTCTGGATTTTTATTATTTTCTCAGCACCTTCCTACCTTTGAAAACTCTCCCAGTTCATGCATCATTAAAAACCTGACAGGGCAGAGAATGTTTTTTTTTAATGTTTTTATATGTTTGTGAAACTAGACAGTTTAACTATTCCACCCCCAGCGACTCAGTTACTCCGTGCGTAGATCTGACAGTCGAGTATACAGAACGGTCTTGGCAAGCCTGCTGATTGAGCATGTCCAGCAATAGGGCAACAGCCTGAGTAAAAGAACACCAGTCCTATAAAAGGACACAAAGTATTGGAGTAACTCAGCAGGTCAGGCAGCACCTCTGGAGAATATGGATAGGTGACATTTCGGGTTGGGACCCTTCTTCGGACCCGAAACATCTCCTATCCATGTTCTCCGGAAATGCTGCCTGACCCGCTGAGTTATTCCAGCGCTTTGTGCGTTTTTTTTTAACTGCCACCTGCAGTTCCTTGCTTCTGCATACCAGTTCTGAAAAGCTATGTGAAGGAAAACTGTACTGGATTGCCAGACAAAGACATCTTGTGCATGAGGCACCACGATTGAATGAGTCATATTGCTCTTTTAGGTCATATCGCTAGCTTGCACTGCATTTTTAGAATGACAATGAGTCTGTGATCTGTTAAGTCAACTAATCCTAATGGAGTCGAGTGAATGCATCGTGTTGTCCCGGTGTGAGGGGTCAAGCACCTGCTAAGGAAAAGTTCATACCACGATAAGCTTGATAAACTTGATAAACTTGTCACATAAACATGCGGCATGTGTAAATCTTGTCCTCACAATCCCTCGGGATTGAGAATTACTTTCTTTCCACTCTGTGAAACTGTGGGTTCTGAGGTAGCCGGAGAGGCCAATGTGGAAATCATGGATTCATCCAGGGATGGGGCATTGATGGTGGGTGGGTAGTTGGTGAACTGGTGCATACTGTGTCGTCATCATCCCCCCCCCCCCCCCCCCCCCCCCCCCCCCCCCCCCCCCCGCCCCCCCGCCCCCTGTTTATGTAGCGTTTCTTTTCTGATGTATGTATGACTTTTGCAAATATGTGCAGCGTGAAATAACCAAGTTGCACATGTTTCTGCAGTTCCCCATGTCTGTCAGTGATTCAGAACATTACAGGTATGGTGGTCAGTTAGACAAAGATACACATAGATTCATAGATTCATAGAAAATAGATGCAGAAGTAGTCCATTCGGCCCTTCGAACTTGTACCGCCATTCAATATGATCATGGCTGATCATCCAACTCAGTATCTTGTACCTGCCTTCTCTCCATTCCCCCTGATCCCTTTAGCCACAAGGGCCACATCTAACTCCCTCTTAAATATAACATGTGCATTACTGTCTAAGCTGTGAATATACTCTCAGCTAAATCTGGTGGCAATAAAAAGGGTTGTGTGGCTACCATGAACTGAACCATTCAGTGATTTAATTTGGTTTATCAATGTCCCTCAGGTTAGAACATTTGCCATCCTTTCCCAATGTGGTAAAAGGTGACATACAGATCCACCACTGAGGGAAATCGTTAACTGCTCCCGGAATTTGGAGTGGGGTGGGCAAATAATGATGGGCAATAAATGCTGACATTGATGGGGGTGTCCACAATCAACATGTGTGACCAACATGTGTAACGTAGCCCAGAGACATGAGAGTGGACTTGGACGATGGCTTCCACCGGGCACACTACAGGAGGAGGCTCTAGGCTTTCCACAAGGCTCAAATTTCATTCTTTCCAGCATGAACATGTTGACCAACTCCATTCACAGCCATGACTCGAGCATGATGTAATGCCTCACAGCCATGACTCGAGCATAATGTAATGCCTCACAGCCAATCCTGCAGCTTTGTTGCAATGTGGCACTGTTTTTTTTAAATCGAGATATAGTGCGGAAACAGGCCCCTCGGCCCACTGACTCCGCGCCAACCAGCGATCCCCGTGCACTAACACTATCCTACACACTAGGGACAATTAAACATGTTTACAGAAGCCAATTAACCTACAATCCTAGCAGACTGATTCCTGGGATGGCAGGACTTTTATATGAAGAAAGACTGGATAGACTCGGCTTGTACTCACTAGAATTCAGAAGATTGAGGGGGGATCTTATAGAAACTTACAAAATTCTTAAGGGGTTGGACAGGCTAGATGCAGGAAGATTATTCTCGAAGTTGGGGAAGTCCAGAACAAGGGGTCCCAGTTTAAGGATAAGGGGGAAATCTTTTAGGACCGAGATGAGAAAATCATTTTTTACACAGAGAGTGGTGAATCTGTGGAATTCTCTGCCACAGAAGATAGTTGAGGCCAGGTCATTGGCTATATTTAAGAGGGAGTTAGATGTGGCCCTTGTGGCTAAAGAGATTAGGGGGTATGGAGAGAAGGTAGGTACAGGATACTAAGTTGGATGATCAGCCATGATCATATTGAATGGCGATGCAGGCTCGAAGGGCCGAATGGCCTACTCCTGCACCTATTTTCTATGTTTCTATGTTTCTTAACCTGTAAGTCTTTGGAGTGTGGGAGGAATCCGGAGATCCCCGGAGAAAATCCAGGCAGGTCATGGAGAGACCACCCAATCTGCGTACAGACAGCACCCGTAGGCATCATGTTTGGCACAGACATTGAGGGCCGAAGGGCCTGTTCGTGTGCTGTATTGTTCTATGTTTATGTTCATACAGGAGGGTACACTCTGCAAGCATACTCTCTGGATCCAGTTTTGTTCAAAGTCTTTCTCCAGGATAATTATTGAATAACTAAGCATCGTTCTACATCAGCTTTTATTTCCTACAGTATGTTCCATCTTAATGCAAATGTGAAGTTCCTTCTGCAGAAACAACATGATTAGTGTTTATTTCTTCCAATTATTCCCATGGTCCATAAAAATTAATCGTTGCAAATGAGGGTGTCCTATTCGTTCAGGTATTAATTGTCGACGGAAATTTAAAATTTGAAATAAATGTTATATTTTAACACATGGTCACGAGCTGAAATTACAATACATCACACCTCTAAAATTACTTGCATTATCAGTGGGAAAATAATGTTCAAATTTAGCAAGTGCTTAAAAATAATGGAGAAGTTAATGGTGAGATGCCTCTTCTGTAAACCAGCGAGGCCTCGGCTTGTACTCGCTAGAATTTAGGAGATTGAGGGGGGATCTTATAGAAACTTACAAAATTCTTAAGGGGTTGGACAAGCTAGATGCAGGAAGATTATTCCCGATGTTGGGGAAGTCCAGAACTAGGGGTCACAGTTTAAGGATAAGGGGGAAATCTTTTAGGAACGAGATGAGAAAAACATTTTTTACACAGAGAGTGTTGAATCTGTGGAATTTTCTGCCACAGAAGGTAGTTGAGGCCAGTTCATTGGCTTTATTTAAGAGGGAGTTAGATGTGGCCCTTGTGGCTAAAGGGATCAGGGGGTATGGAGAGAAGGCAGGTACGGGATACTGAGTTGGATGATCAGCCATGATCATATTGAATGGTGGTGCAGGCTCGAAGGGCCGAATGGCCTACTCCTGCACCTATTTTCTATGTTTCTATGTTTCTATGTAAGGAGCAGATCGGAACATACTTAGCATTGCTTTTGCTCAGAGTTTGCTGGTTGATTCACATCCCTGGGCATCAATGGCCTGGATCGTGTTGGTCTCGTGTTGGACTGGTGGTTACGCAGAGGTATACATGCTGGCTGAGTGTGGTGTGTGTGTCAGTGCGTTCCTTATATTTAACAACACAGTTAGCTCCAATAATATGTTGAAGATAGACACAAATGCTGGAGTAACTCAGCAGGTCAGGCAGCATCTCTGGAGAAAAGGAACAGGTGAAGTTTCGGGTCGAGACCCTTCTGAAGTCTGAGTCTGAAGAAGGGTCTCGACACAAAACGTCACCCACTCCATCAATCCAGACCCGCTGAGTTACTCCAGAATTTTGTGTCTATCTTCGGTGTAAACCAGCATCTGCAGTTCCTTCCTACACATTTTGTCCAATAATTTGTTGCCAGCTTAATGCTCACCAGGTAATATTTGCCACTCTCACTTTAAGCACCCTTGGGGACCCACTTCCTGGGCCATTTTAAATAATCAGGGCCCCCTTTAACTGGAAACTTTTAACATTTAAGAAATAATAAATGTATAGTGTTTTGGGTCATTAATAACGTCCAGAAAATTGGTGTGTCAGACATCAGCAAAGTCTCGAGAGTGCTGGATACCCGGAGTTTTACTGTAATGATGGTCTAATTGCTACTCCTAATGGAAAAGACACCGAGTCTCTACGGCATCTCAACTCATTGCGAACAAAATATTTTGGCTCCTTGGGGTATATTTGAATTCAGGTTTTTAGCTGGCTGGAATAATGTTTTTTTTTTAGTTTGCTACAAACTAAGTATTAATCGTTCACATTTTAAAGCTTTCCAGTGGAGAGGTTGATACTTTTCTCTTAATGAATACTATATGTACCTGCAGGCGGCTTGGAGTAAATGACTGATTGACTGGTATTGTTGGCGTGGGTTCTCCTCCCACTGTTGCAATGGAAAATGAAACAAACCTCTCTGTCCAGAGCAACTCTAGTGGCTTCAAGCTATTCTGAAATATTTCAAAGCCAGTGAAGACCATGACTTTAATTTCGTTTAGTTTCGAGATACAGTGCAGAAGCAGGCCTTTCGCCCCACCTAGTTCACACCGACCAGCGATCTCCGCACATTAACGCTATCCTACACTCAGGGCCGGATTTACATAGAAGCTAGGCAACCTTAAGCTTAGGGCCTCGAGATCTAGGGGGCCTCAGCCCGCTCCACCAAGGTATAAAACTTTTGACATATTCGTATTTTCTGAGCCTTGTCCTTTCAACAGTCAGGAGTGTTCGAGTCGGTGCAAGTTTAACAATGTCAGAACCAGCTCCGACTGTGCCCGACCTGCCTGCTTCATGGGAGAAGAGATAAGACGGGGTAAAGGCTGGGTGGGAATGAGCAGCCACCTGCTACGATAGGTGGGATGGTCCTTTCTATAGTTAACCCTTCTCACTGTCTCTGATGGGCCTGGTTTCCCGCCCATCAGGACCTCCCACGCTTTGCCCGCTGACCCTCGCTACTCCACTGCCCTCCAGCAGCCCGCAGCCGTCACCTTACCTGCAGCCTGGACTCAGCACCGGGCCTGGAGTTTCCACGCTTCAGACTCCAACTCCCCTGAGTTTGACTGCGCTGGGTCCTAGTGCTAGTCTTCCCAACCTTGGTAACCTCAGTGGCTGTTCCACTGGGTCTTCCCCATCCCCTCAAACCATGTGACCCCAGCTCTTCCCCAACCAACTGTTTAATGACAACATACAATAGGATCTAAAAGTGTCACACTGTCACTGCCGGATAGTCATGGTCCTCTAGTCTTGGGGGTGGAGGATTGGGAGGGGGGGGGGGGGGGGCTCACAAGTGAAATAGCTTAGGGCCTCTCTTCATCTAAATCCAGCCCTGCCTACACTAGGGACAATGTTTACATTTATACCAAGCCGATTAATCTCCAAACCTGTACATCTTTGGAGTGTGGGAGGAAACCAAAGTTCTCGGAGAAAATCTTTGGTGTGTGTGGAAAACAGTAACTCTACCGTTGCGGCACCCTGGATTAATGAGTGGATTTAATTGTGCACATCATGACCCTATATATCATAAGGTGATAAATGGCACGTTAATTAGGTGTCAGTCTGAGGTTAAATAACGCGCAAAAATCCACCACCAACTTCCTTCAATCTGCACTTATTATTTTTTGCACTCACTTCAGAGAGCTGGGCCCTGCAATCTGTATGACAAATGCGTATCTCCTCTCATACCCCATTGTTTAGACTTCAGACTTTAGAGATACAGTGTGGAAACAGGTCCTTAAGCCTGCTGAGTCCGTGCTTACCAGCGATCATCCCATACACTAACACTATCCTACGCACTGGGGAGAATTTTACCATGTATAGAAGCCAATTAACCTACAAACTTGTACATCTTTGGAGTGGTGGGAGGAAACCGGAGCACCCGAAGAAAAAACACGTGGTCACAGGGACCATGTACAGACAGCACCCATGGTCAGGATCAATAGACAATAGACAATAGGTGCAGTAGGCCATTTGGCCTTTCGAGCCAGCACCACCATTCAAAGTGATCATGCCTGATCATCCACAATCAGTAGCCCGTTCCTGCCTTCTCCACATATCCCCTGACTCTGCGATCGAACCCAGGTCTCTGGCATTGTAAGGCAGCAACTTTACTGATGGGCCACTCTGCCACCCGTTGAAAGGGGAAGCAGTAACAGTAGTCACTGGTGGATTGGAGTCAGTAATAGTGATGATTCTTTCATCCTCCAGCCTGATCCTGCACTAAACTTGCTCAGGTTGCCTGCTGGGGCTCATTCACGCAAGTCAGGCAGAATGGAAGCTGGCCCTTCGGCCCATCTAGTATAACCCAATCGTCAACCACCAATCCTATGTGAACCACATTTTAATTTCCCTGCATTCCCGACTCCCTAGATTCTACCACTCACCTGCAGGCAAGAGACAATTCGCCTGCCTACGTACACATTTTTAGGGCACGGGAGGAAACCGGAGCAGCCGCACAGAACCCATGTTGTCACAGGAAGAACATGGAACATAGAACAGTACTGCACAGGAACAGGAACAAAGTCTGTGCCAAAAATGATGCCTCATGATGAACTAATCTCTTCCTGCATTTGATGCATATCCCTCCATTCTCTGCGTAATCACAAGTCCATTTAAAAGCCTCGTAAACACCACTGTTGCATCTGCTTCCACCACCAACCCTGGCAGCACATTCCAGGCCCCCACAACTCTCTGGGTGAAATCCTGTCTCCCACATCTTGTTTTAAACTTTTTCCCCGTGACCTTAAAACTATGTCTTTGACTCTCGTCGTTGACATTTCCACACTGGGAAAATTGTTCTGATTGTCTACCCTATCTAATAACGTTTTAAATAAGAATAATAATTTTATAAACTCCCCATCACGTCTCCACTCAACCTCCGACGATCCAGAGAAAACAATTTGTGTTGTCCAACCTCTCCTTACAACTAATACCTTCTAATCTAGGCAGCATTCTGGTCAACCTCTTCTGCATCCTCTATGAAGCCTCCACATCCTTCCTGTAATGGGGAGAACACGGCAGCACACAATATTCCAAATGTGTCCTACAAATGTTTCAGAAAACTGCAACCTGATTTCCTGACACTTGTATTTCATGTCTCAGCTAATAAATGCAAGCATACACATGCATTCTTTATCACTCTATTTGCTTATGGTGCCACTTTCAGGGAGCTATGGAATTGGACCACAAGATCCCTCTATACTTTGTGTCTTTGCTTCTCCCTCTCTACATCATTGCTGTTAAGGGTCTTGCCATGAACTGCATGCTCTCTCCTTACATTTGATCTCTTAAAGTACACCTCACACTTGCTCAGATGAAATGCATTCATTTCTCCACCCATACCTGCAATTGATCTATATCCCGCTGTACCCTTTGATATCAGTCCTCGCTGTCTGAAACCATCCATATTAATGTTGTTGGCACAGTTACTAAGCAACCCATCTACATTCATGGCAAAGTTAGTTATAATTATATCTTACAAATAACAGAGGCTTTAGCACAGGTCCCCAAGGTACACGCACTGTTCACAGACCTTCAGCCTGAATAACACCCACCCACCTCTACCCTCTGTCCTTTATGAATGAATGAATGAATGAAATTGTATTATCACATGTACAGTATCTAGGGTACCTAGGAACAGTGAAATGTTTTTCTGTGGGATCTGAGGAAAGACATTCTTGCCATAGAGGGAGTACAGAGAAGGTTCACCAGACTGATTCCTGGGATGTCAGGACTTTCATATGAAGAAAGACTGGATAGACTCGGCTTGTACTCGCTAGAATTTAGAAGATTGAGGGGGATCTTATAGAAACGTACAAAATTCTTAAGGGGTTGGACAGGCTAGATGCAGGAAGATTGTTCCCGATGTTGGGGAAGTCCAGAACAAGGGGTCACAGTTTAAGGATAAGGGGGAAATCTTTTAGGACCGAGATGAGAAAAACATTTTTCACACAGAGAGTGGTGAATCTCTGGAATTCTCTGCCACAGAACGTAGTTGAAGCCAGTTCATTGGCTATATTTAAAAGGGAGTTAGATGTGGCCCTTGTGGCTAAAGGGATCAGGGGGTATGGAGAGAAGGCAGGTACAGGATACTGAGTTGGATGATCAGCCATGATCATATTGAATGGTGGTGCAGGCTCGAAGGGCCGAATGGCCTATTCCTGCACCTATTTTCTATGTTTCTATGTTTCTATGTTTTGTTTTGCACACAACCTAGACAGTATACAAGTGTACAAGGCGCAGACAAACCAGTTCCGAATCCAGGCTACCAATTTACCATGGACATGTGCCAAGAATGTGCAAACTCCACATAGACCCATCAGGTCAGGATTGAACCTGGACTGCTGCAGCTGAGAGGCAGTGGCTGCACCAGCTGCACTGCTGTGTCTCTCATTGATTTTTGCAAAGCCGATGGTAAAATATTGCCTCTTACTTTATTGCGAGTCACGGTAGCTAATGTTGCTGCGATCTTTTTGAGGTAATAAGAAAGAGACGACTTGTTTTTCTCTTGTGCCTTAGCTAACCTCAGGGCATTCCAAAGTATTCTACAGCCGATGAGGTACGGCTTGGTGTGCAGTCACTGTCACACTGTGTCATTAAGGGATTGCGGTCCCTTTTACAAGCAGTGCAGGAGTGCTTGATGTTCAGAAGCAATTCCACAGTGACATTAAAGCACAGTGGCCCATGTTACTGATCCCAGTGACAGCAATACTCGAAAAAAGATGACACGGGTACAGAAAATCCAAACTATAGCAGAACCCACCTGTTTCAATAGCATTTTTTTGTGGTTTATGATAAGCTGATAATGTAATGCAGTGTGAGAAAGCACTACATGGACTTTATAATGCAGCAATAACCAACTGATCCAGGTTGGAGTATATTTTCCTCATGCTTCTCCTCCAATACCCCTTCATCTCATTCTGTCAGCATGTCTTTCCGCTTTTTTCTCCTTTCTGTGTTGGAGATTTCCACAATAAAATAAATTTTTTGTCTGAGCATTGTGCTTTGTTCTTTTAAAACCAAGGTATTCGTAAAATTATGTGTCGGAAGGAACTGCAGGTGTTGCTTCAAACTGAAGATAGACACAGAAAAGCTGGAGTAACTCAGTGGGTCAGACAGTGTCTCTGGAGAGAAGGAATTGGTGACGTTTCGGGTCTCGGCCCTTCTTCAGACTAAGTAAATCATTGTTGGCTAAACATAATTAGGATGTTTACTATGTTTCTTACCTGGAATTCTAGTTATCCTATCCCCCCCTGGTCTTCACCACCTCTAGACTTGGTGCTATCTCCACCCTTCTGTCCCCGCCTGACACATCTGCCAATAGACCCTTTCTCACCTCGGTAGAGTCGCTGCCTTACAGCGCCAGAGACCCGGGTTTGATCCTGATCTTAGGTGCTGTCTATACAGAGATTGTACACTCTCACTGTGACGTGGATGGGTTTTATCGCAGGGTACTGGTGCTACGGGGGAGCGAGGGTAAAAGAAGAAGGGAAGTTGCTTTATCTATTTAGGAGAACATCACTGCGGCAGTCCGAGATGACATTATTGAAGGATGCTCCAGTGAGACTATACAACTGGAGCTGAGAAACAAAAAGGGGATGATCACCTTGTTGGAAGTGCACTATAGGCCCTCACATAGTCAATGGGAAATTAGAGAAACAAATGTGCCGGGAGATTGTAAGCAGCTGCAAGATCAATAAGGTCGCCATGGTACAAGATTTTAACTTTTCCAATACAGACTCAGAATGTTTATATTGTCAAGGGCTTAAATGGGCAGAATTTGTCAAATACATTCTGGAATGTAGAGGGACCTACATGGGAGAGGGCAATGTTTGACCTACTTTTAGGGAATTGGGCAGGGCAAGTACTGAAACATTAGTCGGCAGCCCTTTTGTGATCAGTGGGTGGGCCTTTTTTTAAATATTTGTGGATAGGGTCAGGGCTAGTCCCCAAACTGAGGCAAGACCCACTTTGATGGTATTGACAGGAACTTGCAAAAAAATAATTGGAGTAGATTATTTGTGGGCAAAGGGCCATCTGGAAAGTGGGATAATTTAAAAAATATAGTGTTCTGCATGTCCTTGTCAGACTGAACGGCAAGGCAGGTGAGAGCACAGATCCCTGGATGACAAGAGAAATTGAGGATCTGGTCAGGAAAATAGAAAGCATGGATCAGGTATAGGCAGCTGGGATCAGGTGTACTCCTGGAAGTGTATAGTGGGTTGAGGAGCATATTTAAGAAGGAAACCAGGAGGGCAAAAATGGAGTCTGAGATAGCTCTGGCTGATAGGATTAAAGAGAATCCAAAGAAACTTTAGGGTAATTAGAGAAGGAATAGAAGCAAAAGCAGTCATCTGTGTTTTGAGCTTCAGGTCCTCAATTAATCTGTCTTCAGCATGGAGCATATGAAGACTAGGGAACTTGGGACAATTAATGGAGGTGTCTTGAGGATAGTCCATATTACAATTGAGGAGGTGCTGGACGTCCTGAGATGTTTGAAGGTAGATAAATCTCTTGGACCTAATCAAATATGTCCAATGACATTGTGGGAAGCAGCAGAAGCAATTGCAGGAGTCCTTGGTTGAGATATATGAGTCATCATTAGACTCGGGTAAGGTGCCAGAAGACTGGAGAGTGGCTTCTACTGTGCCTCTATTTAAGAAAGGCTGCAAAGGAAAACCTGGGGAACTATAGACCAATAAGCATAAAATCTGTAGCAGATAAGCTAACGGAGAGGGTTTCAAGGGATAAGATACAGTATGCATGTACTTAGTTATTCAGGGGTTGATTAGGGATAGTTAGCATTGTTTTGTATGTGGGACATCACATCTCATGAATTTGAGGACATTTTTTGAAGTAACCAAGATGGCTGGTGAGGCTGGGACTAAATTAACTTCAGCAAGGCCTTTGATAAGATTCCACATGGTAGGCTGCTGGGGAAGGTTGCATGACTCCATGACTCGACGACTCTACCTCTCCTCTACTCCCCTCTATCCTAAGAAATCACATGTATAAATTCATTTGCAGGATAAATGACTCTAAAAATGTAATTATTGTGGCCTTGTCAAACATAAGGGTTAACACTACACGCTACGAATGCTAGCTGTGGAGACACTGGTATCGTTGTCTCATTGTAGGACATTGATCATTCTTTTAATCTGGATTTTTAACTCATGTATTGTGTTTTTTTAAATATAATTTATAATGCTTTTATAAGTGATATACTAAGATTTTATATGTACTTTATGATATTTTTTAATATGCAATGCATTTTTTAATGTAATGTTGCCCCTTGTCTGGACCTCGAGTCCATAATAAAATTTATTATTATTATTATTACTCCATCAGTCTGAAGAAGGATTGCCACCCACATTTGTCCATTTCTTTCCTGAGCTGCTGCCTGACTCTCTGAGATACTCCTGCAGTATGTTATTTTGCTAATAATTCCTAGCATCTACAGTCTACATTATGCTGAATCTAACATGCCAGCATGTTGGATTGAATTGATTGAAAGCTACAGCATGGAAACAGGTCCTTTGACCGATTAGGTCCACGTCGACTAGCGATCAGCCATTCACACTTGTACAATGTTATCCTGCTTCCTTCTCCACTCCCTGCACATTAGGGCACATTTTTACAAAGGCCAATTACCCTGTAAACCTGCAGTCTTTGGATGAGGGAGGAAACCGGAGCACCCGGATGCTACCCACGCAATGCGAGGGAGAAGGTGCAAACCACACGGACAACATCGGAGGTCAGGATCAAACCCTGGATCTTTGCCACTGTGAGATTGTAGCTCTACCACTGCGTCACTCAGCTGCCCTATTTGGACTCATCCAAGCTTTAAATTATATTTGCTTATTGCAAATAAGCAGGTGAGGAGGAACGTCTTTAGTCAGAGGGTAGTTAATCTGTGGGACTCATTGCCACAGAGGGCTGATGAGGCCGCCAGTGGATATTTTTAAGGCCGGGATAGACAAAATCTTGATTAGAACTGGTATCAATGGTCATGGGGAGAAGGCAGGGAAATGGGATTAGGAGGCAGAGATCAGCCATGATTGAATGGCGGAGTAGGCTCGATGGGCCGAATGGCCCAATTCTACTCCTATAGCGTGAATTTGTGAATGTGCTACATGTTTTTGATTCTACCATAGGTTCTCTATGTTCACTCCCTTAAATTGTTGCTGTGGTACATCCTTGTTTTATTCTGCCTCCACATAATTGCATACAGCGCTGATTAGATTGTGGCAGCGGCAGGAGGTGAGTCATATCATGAAGAGTAACCATTTTTGTCTCTCAGTTTTGCTATAGTTGATTAACAATGTTGGCATGTTGTTTAGTTTCAGAAATAATAACTCACAACTCGGCTCCCTTGAACTAAAATGTAAAATCACTTACACCTCCCCGACTGTGTACCTGACACAATCATTTATCACAAAATGGGCAAAGTGCCTACTTGCCATTGAAACTGCCAAACTGCCAAAGAATTGCAAAAACACACCGTTTCCTTATTGTTCATGAAGCCTGGCAGTTAGTCTCAACGCGCTTGCAATAATTAACTTCTAATGCACCTTGAAGCAGACTTATGAAAGTCAGGAGCAGCAAAAAGCTAGCTGGTTCATCCAGCCTGCTATACCGTCAGGACGGCACACGTCTTGTCATGTAATCTCTTGCGAGAGAGAAAGGATGCAGGTCCAAAACTGAAAGTTTCCAAAGGCTGTCATTCCTTCCATGGAGACCGCAGTATATTAGATGGTTATTCATAAGGTCCAGCACCAGTCAGCCATAGTGATACAGTGTGGAAACAGGCCCTTCGGCCCAACTTGCCCACACCGACCAACATGTCCCGTGTACACTAATCCCACATGCCTGTGTTTGACCACATATCCCTCTAACGCTTTCCTATCCATGTACCTGGCGAAATGTTTCTTAAACATTGTGATAGTACCTGCCTCAACTACTTCCTCTGGCAGCTCATTGCATACACCCACCACCCTTTGTGTAAAAATGTTAACCCTCGGGTTCCTATTAAATCTATCCCCCATCACTTTAAACCTGTCTTCTGATTCTTGATTTTCCCTACTCTGAGAGACTGTGCATTTACCCAATATATTCCTCTCATGATCTTTTACACCTCTATACGATCACTGCTCATAGTTCTGTGCTCCAAGGGATACAGTCCTAGCCTGCTCAACCCCTCCCTATAGCTCAGGCCCCTGAGTCCTGGCAACATCTCGTAAATCCTCTCTGCACCCTTTCCAGCTTGAAGCCCTGACTTATCCGTGTGGTGTGTCAAACTGTTCTGTTGTATCCTATTTGGGAGCCAGCCACTGCCTTCACATAAACGCAGGCATCTTTGGAATGAGGAGCATTCCTTCCAGTATATCTCCAAGTATCAGGGTTAGCCCCCTTCTCAAAATCTTAACTAACCCATCTCAAGTGTGAATTCTTCAGGGGTTGTGAGCTAACCTGATCGAGTTGATCCATAGGACTCAGAGATGCCTCCAGAACTGAGAATTGTATTTGGTTATTGGTGTTTTTGCCTCTGCTGTCATGTCTCAATGCTGTACAAGAAAGCAATATAAACTGCAAATGGATCACCCCTCTGCAGAAGTTGATAGAGGCTGCAGGAGTTCAGCATGAGTTTAGTTGGCAAAACCACATGCACTGGATCTATATGTCTAGAATTTCTTGAATGCTGCTTGGGTTGAGCTCCACACCATTCATCATCTCGACTACTGGTAGACCTTTGCGCAATTTCATGGGTTAAACCGTACCCAGGACTGAGGTCCACACTGAGTGCCTGAAGAAGAGAGAGGATGTTGGACTGTGGTCCAAAGATCGGGGTCTGGAATCAGGCAGCAAATGGACAAGTGAATGGGGTGAAGGGGTTGTCATCAAGGGCATTGGGATTAATTAAAAAATTGCTGTGTCAGGGGCTTCGGACTCAGGTCATGGTGACCGTTAGGTGGTCTGTAAGAACATGGGGATGGGTGGAGGTGTTGATAGGATCGTAGGGTGATGTCAGGGCTTGGAGCTGGACCTTGGGAGAATGCTGAATTTGTGGTTGGGACTGTATTTGGAGGGTGGGAAGAGGGTGGGGTGCAAAAGAAAGTGTGGTATCAAAAGTAGAATTATCTCAATCCAGCCATGTTTAACTAAATGGAAAGCAAAGATTATTTGCTACTAGAAATAACAGTTTCCTGTATCTGAACCAATGATCCAGAGTGCTGTTATTCCAGTAACTAAAACACTATACTCCTTTGCCATGCAGGCAAATGGCTTGTTGTGCACCCTTATTTTACTGAATCATTTTAAATTTAGGTCACACAGATAAGGATAAAGGGGAAATCTTTCAGGACTGAGATGAGTAAAACATTTTTTACACAGAGAGTGGTGAATCTCTGGAATTCTCGGCCATAGAATGTAGTTGAGGCCAGTTCATTGGATATATTTAAGAGGGAGTTAGATGTGGCCCTTGTGGATCAGGAGGTATGGAGAGAAGGCAGGTACAGGATACTGAGTTAGATGATCAGCCATGATCATATTGAATGGCGGTGCAGGCTTGAAGGGCCGAATGGCCTACTCCTGCACCTATTTTCTATGTTTCTATGTGCTTTGAAACAACTTAATTGTTATTTAATTTCTGTACATATATTGTTTTATTTAATATTTAAAAAAATATTTTAAGACATTTTAAAATATTATTTGAAATGTCTCTGCTCATCAGCAGTGAGTGGTCAAAAGGATGTTGGACCGGTTCTCGAGACAAGCCTCAGAATCTGCCTCTGGAGGCTGAGTCGCCACTTGGTCCAGTTACAGCACACCATGTTCATGTCATAGGAGCAGAATTAGGCCATTCGTCCCATTGAGTCTACTCCGCCATTCATTCATGGCTGATGTATCTTTCCCTCTCAACCCCTCTCTCCTGCCTTCTCCCCATAACCTCAGACAATTGGTAATCGGTCAATTGCCACCTTTATAATTGTATCATGATCATTGTATCTGATCATTTCAACAATAATACCCAAAATTTGACCTCCACAGCCCGTCTGCAGCAATGAAGCAGTAAACCCTCCAGGACAATTGGACTTAGGAGGCTGCAAAAATTATGTGCGGCTACAGGGAAAGCAGACCAAGGGTGCGAGCAGACTTGTGTATCTTTACACAAATACTACCCGACTTCCTGAGTATTCCAGCACTTTCTGTTTTTACTTCAAGTTTCCATCAGCTGTAGATTTTTCCTTTCGGGCCATTCAGCCATACATCCAATACTGCTGAGTCGAGTCAAGTCAAGTCATTGTCATTTGTACGAACACAGTCAGATATAGGTCCAATGAAAGTCTGGCTTGCTTGTAGCAGCATCACGAGCACATTGTAGATTGAGACCACACACAAAAACATTAATTATGTATTATTAAATACACAAAATTCATCAAGGCATAAAAAAAGAGGGAGGAAATTTTGCAAAACAGCAAGACATTTGTGCAAAACACAATCAGAAACAAAAACAAGTCCAAAAGAACGTCCTTTAATTCTGAGGCTATGACCTCTAGTCCTAGACTCTCCCACTAGTGGAAACATCCTCTCCACATCCACTCTATCCAAGCCTTTCACTATTCTATATGTTTCAATGAGGTTCCCCCTCATTCTTCTGAAATCCAGCGAGTACAGGACCAGTGCTGGCAAACACTCATCATAGGTTAACCCATTAATTCCTGGGATCATTCTTGTAAACTTCCTCTGGACCCTCTCCAGAACCAGGACATCCTTCCTCAAATATGGTGCCCAAAATTGTTCATAATATTCCAAATACAGCCGGACCAGCACCGTACAGAGCCTCAAGATTACATCTTTGTTTTGTATACAAGCCCTCTTGAAATAAATGCTAGCATTTATTGTGCATGGTCTTTCAAAAACCTGATGCTTATATGAAAGTAGCAGTTCCTGAACCTGACAGTGTGCAACTTCAGGCTTCTACACCTCCTGCCCAATGGTAGCAGCAAGAAGAGACTCTACCTAGATGGTAGAGATCCCAGATGATAGATGCTTCCTTCTTGAGGTAGTACCTCATGTAGATGCTTTTGATGGTGGGGAGAGCTGTGCCTGGATGGACCTGTCAATGATTTCCTGATTCTGCCCTTGCCTCAGCTCCTCTGTTACGAATACTGTCATGTATGCCCCTTCTAAGCTAGATTGTCCACAAAGCTAGCTCCATTTCCCCACTTTGAGTGCAACATTGACTTAAAACCCTGTCCCACGGTACGAGTTCATTCCAAGAGTTCTCACGAGTTTTGCCCCGATTCGAACTCGGAGATTTACGGTAATGGCCATTCGTCGGTACTCGGGGCTCGCGTGGACATTTTTCATCGTGTTGAAAAACCTTCACGAGTCTTCCCGTGCTTACCTGCCGTTAGCGAGTCTTCCCGAGTACCTGCCGTTGGCGCTAAGAGACTTCCCCGAGCTCCGACGTACCCGCTATGTTCATTCTTCGTGCTTACCACGAGTTTGATTTTTTTTAAACTCGGGAGAGCTCTTGGAATGAACTCGTACCGTGGGACAGGCCTTTTATTGAATGCCACCAACGTTTTCTGCTTTTATTCCTGTTTTTGAATGTTTTGTGATGATAAAGTTGCTGTAGAAATAATGGTGTCACTATTATTGTTTGTGTTTAAATGGTGCAATTAAAACCATACTCAAACCAACACTAAACATGTTTAATTCATCCTTGATCAAGATTTCCAAGCCAGTGACAATTAGTGCAGAATTATAGTTAGCTCTGTACAGAGAGTTCTTATCTGTTAGGCTCGGAGTTAATATTGCCTAAGCTAATCTGATTCATACGATTACTGTAAAAGGAGGCATTGTTACAATACATCTGCTCTGTGTTCTTACCCCCTGAACCAGGGCTAAAAAAATGGTGTGTTAATTCAGTTATCAAACAGCACGCTGAAGTGTTTTGTCTTTGAATTTGAATATCATTCATGGGCATTTGTTTGATTAGGTAGCTTTCCCATAATGCATCGACAGTTCCATCACACACTGTTGATGAGTGGAAGCGCATTTTGTATGCAAATTACTTGTGTTTAGTGCAGCATTACATGAATAAACCTGGTTACTGAGTGCTGATTAGTCCGTTTGCGACTGTTTCATGTCGCCAGGGTGATACTGCTGACTTTTTGGCGCTTACAAACGAGGACCTGTGTTGAAGAAAGTTCTACGATGCCTCTAATTTGCTCTCCGTGCAAAAATATAAACTATAAACAATTCCAGAAATTATTATATTTTACTCTCATGCAGTGGTGAAGGTAGTGGACCCTGCTGCCTCACAGCTCCAGCGGCCCGGAGTCAGTCCTGACCTCTAGTGCCGTCTGCTTGGAGCCTGTTCTTTCTGTGATCACTGAGTTTCTCCCTGGTTCTTCACTTTCCTTCCACGTCAAATAAATGTGACTTTTTTGGTAGTTTAATTGGCCATTGTAAATTGCCCCCAATGTGCCAACAATAATTATAATTGGGTTTTGTGTTGGATTAGTGTAAATGGGTGGTCGATGGTCAGCGGGCATAGGTTTGGTGGACCAAAGGACCTGTTTCCACATTGAATCTCTCTCTGACTATAACTCCTAAAAAGACAGAACTGAGCACCTTTTATCAGCTTATCCCAAATTCTGCTGCCCGTAAGTTAGGCGGCGCGACTCTCGTCAGCAGCGGCCTCTGCAGTCCGTCTGCGTTTTTATTATTTTATGTCTATGTTTTTATGTAGTTTTTGTTATTTTTGTTGGGGTATGTGTGTGGGGGGGTGGGGGTGGTGTGGGGGGGGAGGGGGTAACTTTTAAATCTCTCCCTGCACGGGAGACCCGACCTTTTCTTTGTCGGGTCTCCGTTGTCGTTGGGGCTGCAACGAGGAGCGGCCTCCAACAGGAAGACCGGGGGCTGTGGTGCCGACTACTCACCTCACCGTCGCGGAGCTGGCCGAGTCCAGAGCGGGTGGAGCTGTGGTGGACGCTGCTGCGACCCGACCCCCGGAGATTCGGTGGCTGCAACTGCGGGTTTGGCGGACGGTAACACCGGGAGCCCGCGGGTCCCTGCTGGGTGACCGCTTTTCGGGGCTTCCGCAGCGGCGACTTCTCCCGCCCGAGTTGCGGGGTTGAAGAGCACCTGGAGCGGGGCCTTGGAATGGCCGCGGGACTTTGCGAGCGCACGCCGGGGGCTCTAACAACTAGACCCGGTGCGCGACCTTGCATCACCCAGCGTGGCTTTAATGGTCGCGGGACAATCGCCATCGCCCGCCGGGGGCTTTGACTTTGACTTTGACTCTGACATCGGGGGGGAGAGTGCAGTGGAGAGAGAAGTTTTTTTTGGCCTTCCATCACAGCAATGTGATGGATGTTTATGTAAATTATGTTGTGTCTTGGGTCTATTTGTTTGTAATGTATGGCTGCAGAAACGGCATTTCGTTTGGACCTCAAGGGGTCCAAATGACAATAAATTGAATTGTATTGTATTGTATTGTAGCATGACTACCAGTTCCTGACAACCGTACTCGCTGTCGGCACTGTCCCACCTCTTCCCAGAAACACTGGCATCCCATACTTTGGTGTGAATCCCTCCATGCCCTTACCTCTCCCTATGTTGCTAAACCCTTCCAGCCCTACACTTCCCTAAGATCTTTGTGAACTTCAGTCCTGGCCATACACATCCCCGCTGGGGAAGCTTACAATCCAGCCCCTTTTTAAAATTTTAGATTTCTCTAACTTCAAGTAACCTTACATTCCCTCTCTCTACGTCCCTCCCCCACCCAAGTCATTGTACTAGTTTCAAGTCTTCTTGTTGAGTCTCATTGTCTGTAACTCAATTTCATCCAGCCCACCGCTAAACTATTCCAGTGTCTTCTACTAAACCATTCCAGATTATTCCACTAAACTATTCCACTATTCGAAGGGCCGAATGGCCTACTCCTGCACCTATTGTCTATTGTCTATTGTCAATGGCCTGTTTCCTTTATCATTGGTACTTTTTTTCATATATTTCATTCATTTGTTCTATATTTCTCTATTTCACCGCCTATATCTCTAATTTCCCTTTCCCCTAGCTGGCAGAGGTAGCCAGCTGCACTCCCAGCAGAGGTAGCCAGCTTCACTCACATGATAGCTGTCACAGCCAGCAAAGCCCCATCTACCTGGCCCAATGGTCTTTAACATTCAGAAACATTCCAGTGACTTCTGGAAAATGAACTTAAAATAATTAAAGGTACAACAAAAATGCTGGAGAAACTCAGCGGGTGAGGCAGCATCTATGGAGCGAAGGAAATAGGCAACGTTTCGGGTTGAGACCCGAAACGTTGCCTATTTCCTTCGCTCCATAGATGCTGCCTCACCCGCTGAGTTTCTCCAGCATTTTTGTGTACCTTCGATATTCCAGCATCTGCAGTTCCTTCTTAAGCATAAGCTAAAGATGGCTGCAATACAGGCCTGGCAGAGCATCACAAGAGAAGACACCCAGCAACTGGTGATGACCATGAATCACAGACCTCAAGCAGTCATTGCATGCACAGGATATGCAACAAATTACTAAACATGACTATTTTAATTTACATGACATTGCTGTGTCCCAAATGTTGTGGTGCCCTGAAATGGGGAGACTATGTATAAACACTGCTGTAATTTCTATAAGGTAAAATTAAAATGTATAAAAATGGCCTTTATTAAAATCTGACAATTGCGGAGTACAGAGGCAAATCAATAAATGATGGGTCTCTGTCCCAAACATTATGGAGGGCACTGTATATCAAGAAGACTGGAATACAAAAACAGAGATGTAACGCTGAGGCTCTATACGGTGCTAGTCAGACCGTATTTGGAGTACTGCGAGCAAAATTGGGTCATATCTGAGGAAGGATGTGCTGGCTCTAGAGGGTCCAGAGGAGGATTACAAGAAGGATTCCAGGAATGAGTGGGTTAACATATGATGGGCGTTTGACAGCACTGGGCCTCTACTCACTGGAGTTTAGAAGGTTGAGGGAGGACCTCCCTCAACCTTCTGTCTACCTTCGATTTTCCAGCATCTGAAGTTCCTTCTTAAAAACTCAATAAAGGCTGGCAGTCGCTTTGCCAGCATCTCCTCTTCTCCCATTCGCTTTGATAGAGGCTGCTGGTCCATGTTTAGTCACTGTGGGCTCAATCGGTAGGTTTCCCAGTCTGTGACCTGGTGGGTCTGTGCCACCCAGGTGGAAACCGGGACTTCCATGAGGAAATGTATCTGTCATGGCAGTAGCACTTGAGTCCAGAACAGAAGTTTCCGACTACTATTATGCCATTAATTAAGCACTGTGAAGTAGAGCTCGTAAATCACGTTGGCTTGGGAGCAACCTTCATGGGGGTCGTCCCTTAGTGAAAGCTTCTTCCTGATGAACCAGCCTGCTTATGGTAATGAGAAACCCGATCATTCAATGCTGACCTGAAAATGACCCTTTACAAGGTTAGCAACCAGAGCCAATCAACCCAACACCAACGACTTAATCAAAACAAAGTGTAAATTATGCACTGATTAATTCTGTAATCATGTGGGCATCGCCTCCTGTGAGGCAGCTATGGAAAAACATGAAGCATTATTAGGAAAAATACAATTTGAAAGGAGTTATTCAAAGAAGTAGGATTAAGGTAAAATGGGAAAAGTTGAGTGTGGCATGGTGGCGCAGTGGTAGAGCTACTGCCTTACAACGCCAGAACCCGGGTTCGATCCTGATTATGGAGTTTGTACATTCTCCCCGTGACCTGCGTGGGGTTTTCCCTGAGAAATTCGGTTTCCTTCCACACTCCAAAGACGTACAGGTTTGTAGGTTAATTGGCTTGGTATAAATGTAAAATTGTCCCTAGTGTGTGTAGGATAGTATTGATGTGTGGGGATCGCTGGTCGGTGCGGACTTGATGGGCCTGTTTCTAAACTAAACTAAATGTGCAAGACACGTTCTCTGGCATAGTAGGTGGTGGGTGCCTGGAACATGTTGCCAGCAGTGGTGGTGGAGGCTGATATGATAATGGTGTTTAAGAGACGTTTGGATAGGCACCTAGTAGATATGCAGGGGATTGAGGTGTGTGGATCATGTGCAGGCAGGTGAGATTAGTTTAGCTCAGCGTCATGTTCGACACAGACATTGTGAGTCGAAGGGCCTGATTTTGTGCCGCACGGTTCTACGTTCTGTTCTATTCGATAGTAGAACTTTTTTTTTTTAAACATAAGCTTGAACGCTTGGTCAAAGAAAGAGGTGTGGTGAAAAGCATGCACTTGGATAATGTTATAATGCTTAAGGTTCACAACTAAGAATGGAATGGCTCGTCTCCTTTCATGACCAAGCTCACAAGCAGTGCAAAATCCATCCATGTCCGTGGTCTTTCTTCCCAGCTCTATCAAAGTCAAAAAAACATGACAACCCCTTGTCACACCTATAGCTGACCATGGGGCTTCTTGAAATGGAACGAAGCATGGAAGAGCGCAAAAAACACACACCTTGCCCTCAACATTGAAGAGCAACACAGAAACACATTACCTGTAAAGTGAATTGAGAAACAAAGAAATTAGGGAGGCCCCAGGATGCAGAAGTAATGGATTTATTTAACTTTTATATCAACATACTGTGGGCATGACAGTATATATTCCCCACCCCTACTTAACTAACTAACTTTCCAGCCCCCTTTAAAGAATAGTTGACAGCAAATGCATTGGTGTGGATCTGGAGTAGACCAAACTGAGTAAAGACCGTCCATTTCTTTTTACAAAGGACATTTCTTTTCACAACTGCCCTTCTATAGATTTAGAGTCGTACAGCTCCAAAACAGTCACTTCAGTCCAACAATTCCATGGTGATGAAGATGCCCAATCTAAGCTAGTCCCATTTGCCCATATTTGCCCCTATTTCTCTAAACCTTTCCTCCATGTAACTTTAAATATTGTTATACTTGCTACAACTACCTCTTCTGGCAGCTCGTTCCATGTACCCACAAGCCTCTGTGTGAAAAGAGTCACCCTTCATCCCTATTAAATCTTTCCCCTCTTACTTTAAACCTCTGCCCTCTTGAATCCTGACCCTCACAATTCTCACCCATGACTTCTTGTGTTATCACCCTGTTTATTTCCTTCATGATTTTAGACACCACTATAACATCACCCGTAAGATCACAAATATTATTTGCACTTGTTCCAGCTTAATGGCATCCATCCTATAGCAGGGTGACCAAAACTGAACACACATACTCTATGTGTGGCCTCACTGATGTATTGTACAACTGTAACATAACGCCCTGTAGATTGATTATGCATGTTAACCAATCACACATAGTTAGCATCATTAACCCCACCCCGCTTTAACGTTTATATTAACACTTGTTTCTGGCAATACTCAGTTCGAGCAGCAGTTGGCATGCTCTGACATCTAACCATCCTTCATGCTGTTAAAGTTTAAGTGCTGATTAAAGATGATTTTGGATCGCATAGTGTGACTGGAGATTGTGTACACGCCCCAACTTCTAAACGCAATTCTCTGACTGATGAAAGCAAACGTGCCAAAAGCCTTCTTCACCACTGTTTTCTGCATCACCATTTTCAGGGAACGATGTACTTGTATTTCTCAGTCCCTCTGTTCTACAATGCTCCCTAGAGCCCTACTAGTCACTGCAAAGGTCCTGCCCTAGTTTGACTTCCGAAAGAGCTACACCTCTCACTTATCTGAATTAAACTCCATGCGCCATTCCTTGGCCAACTTGCAGTTGATGAAGATCACAATGTAATTCTTGATAAACATCTTCGCTGTCTAAAATATCACCTATTTTGGTATCATTTGCAAAATTATGAATCATACCTTGTATATTCTCATCCAAGTGTTGATATAGATGACATTTATTGCATTGCATGTTTGTGAGGACCATTGTATTCTTTTATTACTTATTCGCCGGACTCATCCAATGCTGACACAGCCGACATTCCTTTCCAAACTGCTAAGAAGAAGTTGGTGGGGAACGGACTTCCTGGCCCATTGTAGGTATCAACCAGTTCTTTAGTGGGGTACTGAAGGAAATTATGCTTGACTTGGGGAATTTGCAAATGTTTGCGTTGTTGTATGTGTTGGTTGCATTTGTCCTTCTGAACCGAAGAAGCCATAGGTTGCAGACACATTGCAGCCAAGGTGAAATAGAAGTAAAGGTACCTATCTTAGTGTCATTTGCCAATGTATAAATCGTGCCTCGTAAATTCTCACCCATTGATATATCGTTGATATAGATGACATAGCAATGGGCCAAGCATCAATCCCTGAGGCACACCACTAACCACAGGCTCCTAGTCCTAGAAAGCAACTTTTTACCACTATCCTCTGCTTCCTACTGTATCCAGATACCCAGCTCTCCCTAACATTCCAGATTGGAACCTTTGCTAAAGTCCATAAAGATGAAATCTACACCCTTTCCCTCATTAACCTCCTTTGTTACATCTTCGAAAAACTCAATCAAGCTTGTGAGACACGATCGCCCTTGCGCAAAACATTCTAACTATTCCTGATCAACCCCTGTCTTTCCAAGTACATGTATATCTTATCCCTCAGAATCCCTTCCAGGGGTGTTCCTACCAGATGTTATGCTTACTGTTCTTACTCTTCACAAGTTTATCTTTGTAATCCTCCTTAAATAGAGGTGATGATTCACATTTCTCACCCATGAATCCTGCAATTTTTTCTTTAGCTTCCCACAGTCCAGTTGTTGCGTGGTCTCCCTAAATGAAACTATCATTTTAGAATCATAGAGTCTTACAGCGTATAAACAGGCCCTTTTGGCCCAACGTGCCCACACTGGCCAACATGCCGCATCTGTTCTAGTCTTACCTGCCTGCGTTTGGTCCATATCCCTGTAAACCTTTTCTATGCATGTATCTGTCTAAATGTTTCTTAAACATTGCGATAGTACCAGCCTCAACGACCTCCTCTGGCAGCTCGTTCCACACACCTATTTTAGAGTATTTGATTCACTGAATTTACAGTCAATGGACACATTGGCCATTGGACCAGATGTCTGGATTACTCCAGAGCCACAAGATGTCGTAGGTTCGGATTTTCAAAAGGCATTCGATAAAGTTGTTACTCAAATCAGGGCCTCAAGGGGTTTAGAATAACGTATTAAGATGAAGAGAAGATTGATCAGTGGACAGAAGTTAGCGAGTTAAAAATAAATAGGTTATTTTAAGGTTGATAGACGAGTGGGATCAGTGCTGGGCCTTGGCTGTCTACAAAATGTGTTAATGAGCCAAAAGGAAGGGCAGAGTGTAGCATGTTGAAGATCTCTGATGAAACCGAGCTGTGAAAGTAACATGAGGAGTCTGCAGATAACGTAAATGGGCAGGAAGGTGGAGAGCTGTGTGAAGTAATGCAAGGTGAAGCTAGGATGAATAGACAAAGGTTACTCCTGGAAACAGCCAGTAATTGTCAATATGTTGGATCTGGAAATGAATCTTTGGGGCCAGCCTAATTTCCTTGCGGTTTAGATTGCTTTACAGTTAAAAGGTTTTCAGAATACACTTTGATAACAGATACAACACGGTGGTGCCGCGGTAGAGTTGCTGCCTTTCGACGCCAGAGACCCGGGTTTGATCCTAACTACGGGTGCTGTCTGTACGGAGTTTGTACGTTCTACCGGTGAACTAGGGATCTCCGGTTTCTCTGGGATCTCCGGTTTCCTCCCACACTCTTAACACGCACAGGCTTGTAGGTTAGTTGCCTTGGTATAATTGCAAATTGTCCCTAGTGTGTGCAGGATAGTGCAAGTGTGTGGGGATCGCTGGTCGGCGCGGACTCGGTGGGCCAAAGGGCCTGTTTCTGCACTGTATCTCTAAACTAAACAAAACGAAGATACATTTGGATCACCACTATGTAGAAATACTTGGGTTTAGTTTAGTTTAGTTTAGAGCTGGGTTCAATAAAATCATGGCTTCTGTCCACTGGACTGTTGACTTCCTAATGTGCCTTTTGTGGACCTGGTGCAATGGCAATGTTACAGTGAACGTTGCTTTGTTCAATATTATTAATCTTTGTTAAAAGCTAATTTCAAGTTGTGTGCTTATTTTCTGTTTGGCACCTAGCATTTACATCTTGCACTTGTTACTGTCCCTGCACTACAGAAATAGAAATTAGGATGACTCGCCACCTAACCCTCAATCCATTATTACAGTGCATTCAGAAAGTATTCAGACCCCTTCACTTTTTCCACATTTTGTTACATTACAGCCTTATTTTAAAATGGATTAAATTCTTCTTTTTTATAATCAATCTACACACAATACCCCAGAATGAAGAAGCGAAAACAGGTGTTTAGACATTTTTGCAAAGCAATTAAAAATAAATAACTGAAATATCACATTTACATCATTATTCAGACCCTTAAAATTGCGCTTAGGTTCATCCTGTTTCTATTGATTATCCTTGAGATGTTTCTACAACTTGATTGGAGACCACCAGTGGTAAATTAAATTGATTATACATGATTTGGAAAGGCACGCACCTGTCTATATAAGGTCCCACAGTTGACAATGCATGGTGTGCCAAGCTTGAGTGAGAGTCGTGGCCTCTCCCTCGCAATCTTGCAGAGAGACTGAGTCACGTCCAGGCATCAGGGGTTTTATAGACCTGCCCCCCCCCCCCCCCCCTCCCCGTAAGGTGATTGACAGGAGAGAGGATCTCAAGGATTTTAAACACTCATAACCCTTTTATTTTTAATCGATCAGGAAAATCCTCGGGGCATGCGCAGCGGAGGTGGACTGAGTAAGATGGCCAAAAATCACAGCCATATATGGTAACGCATTTTCTAAAATCAGTATACAGCGCAGCCAGGAAGTGATCAAAATAAGACTTTTAAATATATAGATAGAACAGTACAGCACAGGTCAGGCCATTTGGCCAACAATAACTGTGCCGAACATAATGCCAAGGTAAACTCATCTCCAGTAGACACAAAATGCTAGAGTAACTCAGCGGGACAGGCAGTATCTCTGGAGAGAAGAAATGGGTGATGTTTCGGGTCAAGACCCTTTTTCAAATTAGTCTCCTCTGTCTGTATCCATATCTGTCCATTCTCTGCCTATCCTCTTAATTGAAAATCCTCTTAAATCCCTCTATCATATCTGCCTCCACCACTACTCCTACCAATGTATTCCAGGCACCCACCATTCTAGGTAAAAATAACCTGCTCTGCACATCTCTTTTAAACTTTCCCCCTCTCACCTTAAAGCTATGCCCTCTGGTATTTGATATGTCCACCTTGGGAGAAAGATTCTGACAGTCTACTCTATTTAGGCTACTTATCATTTTATATACTTCTATCAGGTCGCCCCTCAATCTCCACCAATCCAGATCAAACAATCGAAGTTTGTCCAACCTCTCCTTATAGCTAAGATTCTCAAATCCAGATGGTATTCTGGTAAACCTCTTAGAAACATAGAAACATAGAAATTAGGCGCAGGAGTAGGCCATTCGGCCCTTCGAGCCTGCACCGCCATTCAATATGATCATGGCTGATCATCCAACTCAGTATCCCGTACCTGCCTTCTCTCCATACCCTCAGATCCCCTTAGCCACAAGGGCCACATCTAACTCCCTCTTAAATATAGCCAATGAACTGGCCTCGACTACCCTCTGTGGCAGAGAGTTCCAGAGATTCACCACTCTCTGTGTGAAAAAAGTTCTTCTCATCTCGGTTTTAAAGGATTTCCCCCTTATCCTTAAGCTGTGACCCCTTGTCCTGGACCTCCCCAACATCGGGAGCAATCTTCCTGCATCTAGCCTGTCCAATCCCTTAAGAATGTTGTAACTTTCTATAAGATCCCCTCTCAATCTCCTAAATTCTAGAGAGTATAAACCAAGTCTATCCAGTCTTTCTTCATAAGACAGTCCTGACATCCCAGGAATCAGTCTGGCGAACCTTCTCTGCACTCCCTCTATGGCAAGAATGTCCTTCCTCAGATTTGGAGACCAAAACTGTACGCAATACTCCAGGTGTGGTCTCACCAAGACCCTGTACAACTGCAGTAGAACCTGCCTGCTCCTATACTCAAATCCTTTTGCTATGAAAGCTAACATACCATTCGCTTTCTTCACTGCGTGCTGCACCTGCATGCCTACTTTCAATGACTGGTGTTCCATGACACCCAGGTCTCGCTGCATCTTCCCTTTTCCTAATCGGCCACCATTTAGATAATAGTCTGCTTTCCTGTTTTTGCCACCAAAATGGATAACCTCACATTTATCCACATTATACTGCATCAGCCAAACATTTGCCCACTCACCCAGCCTATCCAAGTCACCTTGCAGTCTCCTAGCATCCTCCTCACAGCTAACACTGCCCCCCAGCTTAGTGTCATCCGCAAACTTGGAGATATTGCCTTCAATTCCCTCATCCAGATCATTAATATATATTGTAAATAGCTGGGGTCCCAGCACTGAGCCTTGCGGTACCCCACTAGTCACTGCCTGCCATTGTGAAAAGGACCCGTTTACTCCTACTCTTTGCTTCCTGTTTGCCAGCCAGTTCTCTATCCACATCAATACTGAACCCCCAATGCCGTGTGCTTTAAGTTTGTATACTAATCTCTTATGTGGGACCTTGTCGAAAGCCTTCTGGAAGTCCAGATACACCACATCCACTGGTTCTCCCCTATCCACGCTACTAGTTACATCCTCGAAGAATTCTATAAGATTCGTCAGACATGATTTACCTTTTGTAAATCCATGCTGACTTTGTCCAATGATTTCACCACTTTCCAAATGTGCTGCTATCCCATCTTTAATAACTGACTCTAGCAGTTTCCCCACTACCGATGTTAGACTAACTGGTCTGTAATTCCCCGTTTTCTCTCTCCCTCCCTTCTTAAAAAGTGGGGTTACGTTTGCTACCCTCCAATCCTCAGGAACTACTCCAGAATCTAAAGAGTTTTGAAAGATTATTACTAATGCATCCACTATTTCTGGAGCTACTTCCTTAAGTACTCTGGGATGCAGCCTATCTGGCCCTGGGGATTTATCGGCCTTTAATCCATTCAATTTACCCAACACCACTTCCCGGCTAACCTGGATTTCACTCAATTCCTCCAACTCGTTTGACCCACGGTCCCCTGCTATTTGCGGCAGATTATTTATGTCTTCCTTAGTGAAGACGGAACCAAAGTAGTTATTCAATTGGTCCGCCATATCCTTGTTCCCCATGATCAACTCACCTGTTTCTGACTGCAAGGGACCTACATTTGTTTTAACTAATCTCTTTCTTTTCACATATCTATAAAAACTTTTGCAGTCAGTTTTTATGTTCCCTGCCAGTTTTCTTTCATAATCTATTTTTCCTTTCCTAATTAAGCCCTTTGTCCTCCTCTGCTGGTCTCTGAATTTCTCCCAGTCCTCCGGTATGCTGCTTTTGCTGGCTAATTTGTACGCATCATCCTTCGCTTTGATACTATCCCTGATTTCCCTTGTTATCCACGATGCACTACCTTCCCTGATTTATTCTTTTGCCAAACTGGGATGAACAATTTTTGTAGTTCATCCATGCAGTCTTTAAATGTCTTCCATTGCATATCCACCGTCAACCCTTTTAGAATTAATTGCCAGTCAATCTTGGCCAATTCACAGTCTCATACCCTCAAAGTTACCTTTCTTTAAGTTCAGAACCATTGTTTCTGAATTAACAATGTCACTCTCCATCCTAATGAAGAACTCAACCATATTATGGTCACTCTTGCCCAAGGGGGCACGTACAACAAGACTTCTAACTAACCCTTCCTCATTACTCAATACCCAGTCTAAAATAGCCTGCTCTCTCGTTGGTTCCTCTACATGTTGATTTAGATAACTATCCCGCATACATTCCAAGAAATCCTCTTCCTCAGCACCCCTGCCAATTTGATTCACCCAATCTATATGTAGATTGAAGTCACCCATTATAACTGTTTTGCCTTTGTCGCACGCATTTCTAATTTCCTGTTTGATACCATCTCCAACTTCACTACTACTGTTAGGTGGCCTGTACACAACACCCACCAGCGTTTTCTGCCCCTTAGTGTTTCGCAGCTCTACCCATACTGATTCCACATCCTCCAAACTAATGTCCTTCCTTTCCATTGCGTTAATCTCCTCTCTAATCAGCAACGCTACCCCACCTCCTTTTCCTTTCTCTCTATCCTTCCTGAATATTGAATATCCCTGGATGTTCAGCTCCCAGCCTTGGTCACCCTGGAGCCATGTCTCCGTGATCCCAACTATATCATAGTCATTAATAGCTATCTGCACATTCAACTCATCCACCTTATTACGAATGCTCCTTGCATTGAGACACAAAGCCTTCAGGCTTGTTTTTACAACACTCTTACCCCTTACTTACCCCTTATACAATTATGTTGAAAAGTGGCCCTTTCTGATTTTTGTCCTGGTTTTGTCTGCCTGCCACTTTTACTTTTCACCTTGCTACCTATTGCTTCTACCCTCATTTTACACCCCTCTGTCTCTACGCTCACACATTTAAGAAACCCTTTCCCTTTAACTCCATCCACCACTATCCCATTCGACGCCCCACCCCCCTTATTCAGTTTAAAACCACCCGTGTAGCAGTGGCAAACCTGCCTGCCAGAATGCTGGTCCCCCACCTGTTAAGATGCAATCCGTCCCTTTTGTACAGTTCCCCCTTACCCCAAAACAGATCCCAGTGATCTAAGAATCTAAATCCCTGCCCCGTGCACCAGTTCCTCAGCCACACATTCAGGTCCCATATCTCCCTGTTCCTGCTCTCGCCAGCATGAGGAACTGGAAGCAAACCGGAGATAACAACCCTGGAGGTCCTGCTTTTCAGTATTTTTCCGAGCTCTCTAAAGTCACGCTGCAGAATATTCATCCCCTTCTTTCCGACATCGTTTGTGCCGACATGCACTACCACTTCCGGATGTTCACCATCGCCCTTGAGGATTTTCTGCACTCTGTCCGTGACATCCTGGATCCTGGCACCAGGAAGGCAGCACACCATCCTCGCATCCCGTCTGTTGCCGCAGAAACCCCTGTCCGTACCTCTCACAATGGAGTCTCCCACTACAATGGCGTTGCCTGCCTTAGGCCTTTTTGGTTTTGGCTCAACAGCCCTATTCACATCACAAGCCAGTCCGTCGCCCAGTGTAAACACCTCTTCTGTCCCGACAGCTTCTAAGTGGGTGAACCTGTTCACAAGAGGTACAACACCCGGGGACGTTGGCATTCCATGTTTCCCTCCCGTTCTCACTGTCTCCCACCTTCTCTCTTCCAGTACCTTAGGTGTAACAATCGTACTGTAGGACTTGTCGAGGAACGACTCCGTTTCTCGGACGAACCGGAGGTCATCCACTTGCTTCTCCAGTTCCCCAACACGGCCCTTCAGGAGCTCCACCTGGATGCACTTCTCGCATTTGTAGCAGCCAGAGGCACTAGCGGTGTCCTTGACCTCCCACATACTGCAAGCATCGCACTGAATCAGCTTGCCTGACATTTCCTTCTTTCGTCTCCTCGCCAAAGACTCACACTTTTCTCACAGGGCACTTCCCTCACAAGGCCGCTCACTCACTGCCGCTCGCAAAGAGCAGTCTTGCTTAAATTGACTGATAAATTGCCTGATTTACCAATTTACAAACCAAATTCCTCAGTTTTCAACTGTTTTCCCAGCACTGACTCACTTCTCTCCTCCCACTTGGGCTAGAGCCAATCAATCGTATCTCTTGCTAATGTTGCTCCCAAAGCTACAGCAGTTCTGAGTCAAGTCTGCCTGTCCTTGGCACCTACTTTAACTGTTTTCACTTCTCTCCTCCCACTTGGGCTAGAGCCAATCAGTCGTATCTCTTGCTAACCTCCTGCTGCTGTTGCTCCCAAAACTACAGCAGTTCTGAGTCCCTCTTCTGCCCCCTTTCCAAAGCCTTCACATCTTCCCTCTAATGGGGTGATCAGAACTACACACAATATTCCAAATATGGCCTAACCAAAGTCCAATAAAGTTGCACCATGAACAGCTGTAACAGCTT
The DNA here is from genome assembly GCF_010909765.2 of Amblyraja radiata. Classification (NCBI taxonomy): domain Eukaryota; kingdom Metazoa; phylum Chordata; class Chondrichthyes; order Rajiformes; family Rajidae; genus Amblyraja; species Amblyraja radiata. Next base: position 97,159,468 of record NC_045960.1, read on the forward strand.
TGTCCCAACTCCCACCTCTTCATTTGGTGTTGGTGTTGATATTGGTATTGACATTGGTTTATTATTGTCACATGTATCAAGCGACAGTGAAAAAATGTATGTGGCATGCTTTGAGGCAAAACATACCATATTTCAATACATCAGCATATGAGAGCACCGTTTAACAGTCTGAGAACTGCAGGGAAGAAGCTATTCCTGAATCTGGAGGTACACATGTTTGCAAGCTTTTGTAATTTATGCCAAACAGGAGAGGGAATGACCGAAATATGAGTGGTCATTGATTATGTTGGATGTTTTCTGCTTTCCAGAGATGGTGTGAACTATAAGTTGAGTGAATGGGATGGGGGGGGGGGGGGGGGTCGGTTTGTGTAATGACTAGCCATGATGCATCCAAGTAGGATGCTTTCAGTAGTGCATCTGTAGAAATTGGTAAGAGTGTGGTTGGACCAGGACAAATTGTTGATGATATGAACATCTAGGAACTTGAAGCTCTTGACTATTTCCACTTCAGCAACAATACAGACTGGGGCATGTAATCCACCCTGTTTTCATGACTAACTCCTTTATTTTACTGACATTGAAGGAAAGCTAGTCTTGGCAACATGCTACTAAGCTCTCAAACTCCTTCCTGGACTCTGTGTCACCATTGTTTGAGAACCGGCCCACTACGATGGTATCATCTGCACACGTGGATGGAACTGGAGAAAATATGGCCGCCAAGGGAGTATAGTAAGAGGCCGTGAGCACAGCTTTGCGGGGAAACAAGGTTGAGAATTATCATGGAGGATGGTTTGTTGTCTATCGTTATGGATGGCACTCATTTGGTCAGGAGGACAAGGATCCAATTGCAGAGGAGGTGGGGGAATGTGCTGGGTCTTAGGTCCAGGTGTTTGGAGATAAGTTTGGTTGGAATTATGGTGTTGAAGGTGTAGGTTTAGTCAATATGTAGGACTCTGAAATCCATGTCCTTGTTAGCCAGATGTTCCAGTGATGAGTGTGGGTGGGGGCAGGGAGATGGCATCTGCAATGGAGCAGTTGCGGCAAAGGTGAATTGCAGTGGAACAAGGCAGTCCGGGAGGCTGGAAATGTTATGCGCCATGACCAGCCTCTTAAAGAACTTCATGGTGGTGGACGTCAGAACCACTAGTCATTAAGGCACACTGTCTTGGGTATGGGGGCTTTCCATTTATCCACCTACGATACAGTATGTTATTCCCAGCACAATCCAAAGTGGACTGGCTATAATTCTACACCTCCCCTTAACTCCTTTAGTCATTTTAAATATCTCATTCAGTTTTCCCTTTTCAGGAATTACCAGCCTGGTCTGTGCCAGACGTAATCTCTTTTAGCCCCAGTATCATTCTGGTGGATCTGTGCTTCAGTCCCTCTAGGACCAAAATATACACACTGAGGTGTTGACCTTGATGTTTGGTACATTGAAGATTAGTCACTGCTTTCCCACAGGTTCAGGTGGGTGCATGTAAACCAGGTCGCCGCAGTGTACTCGTTGAGCTATGGAGAGGCGATCCTTAAGGTAGCTTTAGCTTGCTTATATTCTTCCATGTGGAGCAAGGTAATCTGCAAAACTGACAGTGATTTATGTGTTTGCTATTGTTTTAAGGAAGGAGGTTGCAGAAATACTCAGCCTTTCGTTGACAGGGATTGTAACTAGTTCCCTTCAGCACTATAATTGGATCTGCAGCATACATATTATCCTTCATCTTGAAGTGTTCTTCCTTTTAGCAGCTCTGTTAATATCTTCTTTCATCATTCAGGAGGCGAAACTCTTCACTGAAATACTGTTCAAAACAGCAATGACAGATTTTTTTTTAATCAAATAGTTACTTGGTTTAGTGCACATTTGTATTTATCAGTGCATAAGCTGCGTTAAAGATAACAGATTGTATTATTATCATCGTGACAAAATTGATCTTATCAGAGCTTTTACTTACAGGAGCAAATTGGATTCAAGTAAGTACAGAATTTGCAGGCAAAAATAGTAAGATTAAACGAGCTTACCAGTTTGAAGTTTGATCGTTATTTTATGAGGAGTAACGTTGAGGGATTACGTGAAGAACCCCGCCAGGACGCATGCGTGTCATTCTTCAAAGCAGCGGTGTGAAATCACAGATAACTGTAATGACTAAACATAGTAAGATTAGAGAAGAGATACCAGTTGAGTATATGATCAAGGGTAGGAGCGGAGGGCACGTAATCCCTCAACGTTACTCCTCATAAAATAACGATCAAACTTCAAACTAGTAAGTTCTCGTTTAATCTTACTATTTTACTTCGGAGTCACGTGAGTGACTACGTGAAGATTTTAAAGCTCTGTGATTTCATGCCGTGGAAACGAGTCCATGAATCACATCTGCCTTGATTATGGGGAGAATAGTGTTAACATCATTAGACATCAATACGATATTGAAAACCCAACGATAAATATATTAACACCAAATTATAGCCCCTATTTATAGGGTAAATTATATTACAGAACTTTAAATTGTTTCTGCAAATGTTCCAGGTTCAATGACAGGTTTGTTATAAAATCGTTGGAAAGTTTTCTCCGTTGACCATCCTGCTGTCTTGAGGATTTGTTCCACAGGAACATCCAACTTCATAGCTGCCGATGTAGCTGCAGCCCTGGTGGAGTGAGATTTAAAATGCTATTGTCTACTCCAGCCTTTATTAGGACCTGTTTTAGCCATCTAGAGATGGTCTGGACTGTCACTGTTTTGAGTGGCTGTTTGTAGCTGATTAAAAGTGACATTTCTTTCCCTCTGATGATCTTAGTATACTCCATATATAATAGTAAGTGTGTTACAATACAGAGACGATCATCTGTCGGGTATGCCCTGAATTCTGTTTTTAGACCTGCTGATCCCTGTCTGTTCTGTTTGACTAATTCATTGATGTGAAAGTTAAATTTCCAGATGAAATAGTCATGTTGTCCAGCCTTAGTTTCTGTAGTGACTGGACCATTTGTGCCGTGACCAAGGCCATCAGCATGACTGTTTTCATAGTCAGTTTCTGTAGGGACAGAGCTGTAGCTGGAGACCAGTCTTGGGGGATTAACATTAAAAATGCCCCTCATGAGTTTGGTTACCAGGGTGTGTCCCAACAGAATGCCGCTCTGTTCCTTGCCACAGGTATGTTGACAGAGCACTTCTGGCGCAGTTGATGGCACTATGACTGAGCCTCTCATCGTAATGGAGGCTTGCCAGGAATTCCAGAACAGACGGGATGTTCATAGATCTGTGGGTGATGTTTATTGTTGTGACAGTACTTCCCATTTCTTGATGACACCAAGTACTGTTTTTTGGTGGACTGTCTGTGGGCCGCTGAAATAATATCCACTGTTCGGTCCGTCAGTCCCAGGTGTAGTAGAGGTGCTTTCAAACTCTACAAATTAATAGGTTTATATAATTATGACATGGGTTACTTCCCCTTGTTGCGGGATGAACCAGTAAATTAGGTCTATGATGGATGATGATGCATGGTTCTAATACCATGTCGAGTATCACCGGGACCCATGGTTGAGTAGGCCAATCGGGTACTATCAAAATACCAGACGCGGAGTCTTGCTGTATATTCCTAAATACCCGACTGATGAGGCAGAAAGGAGGGAATGCATAAATAAACAATCCCCCAATGCAGCGAAAATGCATCTGTTGCCACTGCCCCAGGTTCTGGTTCCCATGAACATAATTCGACAGCTGCTGTGAGCCTGGATGCGAATAGGTCGATATCTGGTGTTCCATACCGTGCTGTAATTTCAGCAAATACATTTTTATCCAACATCCATTCAGTGTTTTCATTGAATTTGCGTGACCTGTTGTCTGCCACTAAATTTAGTTTACCTGGTAAGTAGGTAGCTGATATGCAAATATCTCTCTCTGGATACACTATTGCCAAATTGTGTTGGCCAGATTGTCACATAATGTCGATTTGTTTCCACCATATGGTTGATATATGCTACCACGGTGGTGTTGTCAATTTGTAGTCTAACATGCTGGAGATATAACCCAGAACAATATGACCTAAGGCCATGGAATGCACTTAACATTCCCAGGTAGTTTATGCCCAGTGTTTGTAATAATGATGCCTTCTGTGCATTCCATCTCCCCCACAGCTGGAGATGGAATTGGTAGCACCTCATCCAAGTGCACTGGCATCAGTTTGTAGTTCCATAGACGGGTAGCTGATAATGTTTGGATAGGAACAATGCCTAATGTTATCTTCCCACCATTTTAGTTCCATTATGGCCTCTGTTGGTAGCTTCATTGGTCTGTCAAAATGATCACCATAATTTTTGAGTGCTCGTATTTTAGCCCTCTGTAATTTTTGATAATGTAAAGGTCCGATTTGTGTGGCTGGAAACACAGCCACTATTATTCTTAAGGGGTTGGACAGGCTAGATGCAGGAAGATTGCTCCCGATGTTGGGGAAGTCCAGGACAAGGGGTCACAGCTTAAGGATAAGGGGAAAATCCTTTAAAACCGAGATGAGAAGAACTTTTTTCACACAGAGAGTGGTGAATCTCTGGAACTCCCTGCCACAGAGGGTAGTCGAGGCCAGTTCATTGGCTATATTTAAGAGGGAGTTAGATGTGGCCCTTGTGGCTAAGGGGATCAGAGGGTATGGAGAGAAGGCAGGTACGGGATACTGAGTTGGATGATCAGCCATGATCATATTGAATGGCGGTGCAGGCTCGAAGGGCCGAATGGCCTACTCCTGCACCTAATTTCTATGTTTCTATGCCAATTATTCTTGCTACCAGTCTGATGGATGGTTTTGTGATGTCAATGATTTTGCTGCAAGCCTCCATTTAGGCTGTAACCTTTTCTTTCGGCAAAGTCACTGACATGTGAACTGAGTTAAGGGTGAACCCCAGATGATCCATTGTGTTAAATAACATCTGTGGTCACCTCTAATGGATACTATATAGTAAGCATCTTTTAAAACGATGCTTGCCATGTAGTAACCTAGGAAATCAATTGCTTAGCAGTAACAAAGGTTTCCATCTAGTAATGGATATATAGTACGAAAGTATTCAAATTAGTCAAATCTATGATGATGCGGCAACCACCATCTTGTTTACGATAAAGATTTTGGACACGAATTCCTGTGATTCGTGTTGGGTTTCCTCCATTACTCCTTTTTTATATGGCCACTGTAGTTCAGCATGCGCTTTTGATTTTTCTTTGCCTGTAAGCACGAACATTCAGTTCGGTACATGCTGAACTGGAGGATTATGTTTTTGTATAAATTCTATGGTATAACCCTATACTTCTGAAAATATAAGTGTCGGTAGTTAATTTATTCCATGCATCCAGATAGAATTATAATCTCCCACCAACCTCGTAAGGAACCAGACCCACCTACCTCCATGGTTACTATTGGTAGGTTTGTTACTTTTTCGGCATCCTCCGTGGACGTTGAGGCGCCGGTGTCTGGATCTGTAGTTGGGTCGGTGTTGAGGGTTAACGCATTCCCCAGGAAGGCCGGTCTGGGCCATGGCCTAAAAAGACCGATGTTGAGTGTTCCTGGCCTTTGAGCTTTCACCAGTTTGTCTTGGCCGACTGGTGGTGCGTAGCGGTGCTTTTTCTGGCTGAAGTAGTTTTTAGACGTTGCTTTAATGAGCCCCGGGGTTTTACCCTCTTCGTCAAGTTCTTTTACCTGTTTTGATAAGTTGCCTCCAAATAGTAATATTGGTGGTTTGGAGGTTCCAGGTTTGCATAGGCCTGCAAATTAGGGTCTAAAGCCGGTTGGATGGCACTTCTTCCTAATGCTGTTTACTCGTATTGGTAGTTGCAAAATAAAGCCAGTGCATCCTGGTGATCTTGTGTCATGTCTTTTTTGTTTATTGTGCGGGCGAAAACCGTAATTACCGCTGTTAGGACTTTCAGAACTTTCTGTAGTTTCAAGTCCCTGGCTCTGATTGAGACTCCGACATGTTTTCAAATACACTGGTTGACACTGGGAACATTCAGTGTTTTGCAGTTCCCTGGTGGTAAGTGTCTTGCTGTGGTGTCCAATAATGCCTGTCCTTATAGCTGGTTGAATGACAAGTAGTCGATACTTGCAGCTATTTTAGGTTCCAGGTTTTGGCCAGTTTGGTCGGGTTGAATAAACTGGGACACCATATCCAATAGGTTTTCTTGCACCCCATGTGCACTAGGGGTATGTTCTGCACCCCTCTTCAGGGTCAGCCCAGAATTGACCCCCTGTACTCCCCTCTGATGAGGGAGAAACACTGTGCAGCCCTACAAGAGGTACTGCTGTAGGACTTATTAGCTGCCCACTGTGACTAGTCTCCATCTCCCGGAGCCTGTCACTTTGGAGTATTTGCTCCAACAGCCGCTCCAACTGGCTCCAATGCTCTCGGGCACTGGCCACTCGCGGCTGCTCCAGTTCCTGCAGCCGTTCCAACTGGCTCTAATGCTCACGGGCACTGGCCGTCGCGGCTGCTCCTGAAGCCGCTCCTGCTCCGGTTCCTGCAGCCGCTCCAACCGGCTCCAATGCTCACGGGCACTGGCCGTCGAGGCTGCTCCTGAAGCCGCTCCTGCTCCAGTTCCTGCAGCCGCTCCAACCGGCTCCAATGCTCACGGGCAATGGCCGTCACGGCTGCTCTTGTTCCCCGCTCCCAGCCGCTCCAACCGGCTCCAATGCGCACGGGCACTGGCCGCTCGCGGCTGCCCCTGAAGCCGCTCCAACCGGCCCCAATGCTCACGGGCACTGGCCGCTCGTGGCTATTCAGAGTCGGACTCATCGGAGTCAACGACTCTGTTAATTTTTTGCTTCGCTCTACCGCCCGGCCGTGGCCGGTGCGGGAGCGAAGTCGGGCACAGCTGTTCCCATTACGGGAGATTGGCGTGCCGTTGGCTGCTGCTGCTGGCTGCCCGTAACTCCGCGGTTCTCCCCCGCCAGCTTTTTCGCAGCCTTCGTGGATCTGGTCCATGTCTCCACCTGTAAGGTAAGTGGAAGGAATGCAGAGTCTCCTTACCTGCTGTTCCCGGCTTTCAAATTCTGCCGCTAAGGGGAACGCCGTTCTCCCTGCTGTGACTCGTTGCAATGCGTGTAGCGATATATGACACGCATGCATCCTGGCGGGGTTCTTCACGTAGTCACTCACGTGACTCCGAAGTAAAATGATTGGATTTCAATGCAAAAAAAACCCTTTTGAGTCACACATAAAGCCGCATGCATCGTGAGGCATTTTAGTAAATCTGGACAAGTTCTCGTCTCGATCCTCAAAATACCTCGGGCTGCTCTCCTGCCAAAATGTGGCTGATGTGGCTCCTCAGGGATGTCCCAGCCTAGTTAGTTGAATTGCAAATCAACATTAGCCTAGATCTGATTCGGCCTGAGTGAGCTTACTCAGAACTCACCTGTTATTGAGTGGAATCGTGGTTACAATTTTTTGTGATGTGGTTGTAATTGCACATGCATTTGGCTCTTGTTTCATAAAACATGTTGAGTTGAGGTATAGAGCCACTTCATTGATCACAGAGATACTTCTGGCATGGATAAGCCATTTCCTACATCAATGTTTCAAATGCATTTTATTGTCACAGGTATCTGGATAAATTATTATTTTGCATGCAATTCAATAATGTCTTGCTAAACAAAAACACAATCATAAATAAGTACCAAATTGCAATGATCTAATTTGATTTATTGTCATGTGTACAAATTATTTGTTTTGTGCTATCTGGTCAACGGAAAGACAATACATGATTACAATCCAGCCGTTTACAGTGTATAGAGACATGATAAGAGAATAATGTTTAGTGCAAGGTAAAGCCAGTAAAGTCCGATCAAGGATAGTCCAAGGGTCACCAATAGGGTTGCCAAAGTTCTCACTCCCAAATAAGGGACACAAGGTCAAAATAAGATAGCATCCTTCAGCTGAAATATTAAACCAGGGTCCATTTTTTGCCCTCTTGGTTTTAATGGTAAATCACCCTTGGTGTAATTTTGAAAGGAAATTGGTGCCGGTACAAATGAGCCTCATATAATATTTATCCTTCACTCCACATTCCTATTAAAATACATAATATGACATTATCACATTGCAGTTGGCGAACAATGCGGGCAAATTGACTGCCATGTCTCGTTACTTTACAGCAGCCAGTAGCAATGATGAGTTTAATTGGTTTAAGAATATTCTGAGGTCATGAAAGGTGTTGCAAGAACTGTTTATTTTTGTAAAGCATCGTCTGCTGAAAAATAAAATTAATCAAAAAATATTATTTGGAACTGGAGCACAACTAATGCCGCTTTTGTGTTTTTTTGCAATGATATATGACTTGGCCCTGAATAATTTGAGCAGAGAACAGTTGTCTGCAGAGATGAGCACATTGAATGCATAAGTATGCGTTGTATAATTTGTTTTTGGATTAATTAGTTCCATTAAACAACATTGATAAAACATGGCCAACAAACCCCAACTAAAAGTTCATTCAGAAAATATGCTTCTCAATCTCTGAGGGTATTTATCTCGTTTTCATTATTACCACAGAATAATGATCCCAATATGTTTTTCTAAATCAGCACAAGGCTTAGAATTTATCACTTTCCTATAGTTGACATATTTTTATGGAATTTCTCTATTGGCATTCATCCAAACATCATAGTATGTGAAGTGATGGTGACAGGAAAGATTGTTGTGAATATTTTTCTGCATTTTTATTGAATTTAATTATTTTCATTCACATACCGGTGTGAAAGACTGTCGGTCTCCTGAACCTGTATCATGGAGGTTTGAATGTGATATGCCTTCAATTAGAGTGAATTTCACAATAGGACTAGCAACTCTTAATGACAATTAATATATTTTTTTAATCCTGGCTTCTTTACTTAATGAGTTTGGTTAATTAGAAGGTTTGAAATTGAAACTGTTAATTAACTCGGGTCATTCTGTGGAAATAGCTGTCTCCAGGGTTTTGCTACTCTCGTTAAATTGGAAATTCCCATAAGAATTAAAACAGTGCTGATGATCCTCTTGGTGCAAATTAGTTCCTCTCTGACTCTTTTCAGTTTGGACATAGCATCAAATGGATATTAATTTCATTATTGATATCAAATTGGTTGAAATTAATTTATAAGCTCATAAGGTCATGAGATAGGAGTAAAATAAGACCATTCGGCCTATCAAGTCTACTCCGCCATTTAATCGTGGCTGATCTATCTCTTCCTCCTAACCCCATCCTCCTGCCTTCTCCCCATAACCTTTGACATCTGCACTAATCAAGAATCTATCTCTCTGTAATTACCTGTAAATTCAAATATGCATTTAAGTACATCCAAGAAAATGGGACCAGGTCATGGTCCAATGGGCCAAGCACAGATGGGGCACCTTAGACAACATGGACGAGTTGGGCCGAAGGGCCTGTTTCTGTATGACTCGACTCTATGACTCTATGGCTGCTAATACGACTCTCACAGGGGTGGAAGATTGCAACCTTCACGTGGTCCACCCTGTTTTGACGAATGCAATCAACCCAGCATATAAGATGAAATAGAACAAGTTGTCCTACAACTTTAGGCTGTGCAGCCATACGCAAGAAGAAGAATACGACTCTCACACATGTATTTCCTACAGGAATAATTTGGGACAACAGTGCAGGATTTCTCAGCTCTATTAATACTAAGTTGTTCCAACTTTGGTGGTGAATTCATCGAACATAGAACAGCACAGCACAAGAACAGGTCCTTCAACCCATAATATCTGCGCAGAACATGATGCCAAGAACATATACCAAGGAAATACTAATACAGTTCATTCAGAAAATATTCAGACCCCTTCCCTTTTTCCACATTTTGTTACATTACATGCTTATTTAAAAATGGATTAATTTTTTTAAATCAACAATCTACACACAATACCCCAGAATGAAGAAGCAAAAACAGGTGTTGAGAATTTTTTTGCAAAGTAACTAACAAGAAATAACTGAAATATCACATTTACAGAAGTATTCAGGTCCTATGCTATGACACCCCAAATTGGGCTTAGGTGCATCCTGTTTCCATTGATTATCCTTGAGATGTTACTCCACCAGTGGTAAATTAAATTGATTGTACATGATTTGGAAAGGCACACCCCTGTCTATATAAGGTCCCATGAAGACAAAGGAATTGTCTGTAGACCTCCGAGACAGGAGACACAGATCTGGGGAAGGGTATAAAACAATGTATGCAGTATGCAGCATTGCAGGTCCCGAAGACCACAGTGGCCTCCATCATTCTTAAATGGAAGAACTTTGAAACCACCAGGACTCTTCATAGAGCTGGTCGCCCGGCCAAACTGAGCAATCGAGGGAGAAGGGCCTTGGTCAGGGAGGTGACCAAGTACCCGATAGTCACTCGAACAGAGTTCCTCTGTGGAGATGGGAGAACCTTCCAGAAGGACAACTATATCTGCAGCACTCCACCAATCAGGCCTTTATGGTAGAGTGGCCAGACATGACAGCCCACTTGGAGTTTGCCAAAAGGCACCTAAATGACTCCCAGACCATGAGAAACAAGATTCTCTGGTCTGATGAAACCAAGATTGAACTCTTTGGCCTGAATGCCAAGCGTCACGTCCGGAGGAAACCAGGCACCGCTCATCACCTGGCCAATACCATACCTACGGTGAAGCATAGTGGTGGCGGCATCATGCTGTGAGGATGTTTATCAGCGGGAGGAACTGGGAGGCTAGTCAGGATCGAGGGAAAGATGAACGGAGCAAAGTACAGAGAGATCCTTGATGAAAACCTGCTCCAGAGAGTTCTGGACATTAGACTTGGCGGAGGTTCACCTTCCAACAGGACAACGACCCTAAACACACAGCCAAGACAACACAGGAGTGGCTTTGTGACAAGTCTGTGAATGTCCTTGAGTGGCCCAGCCAAAGCCCGGACTTGAACCCGATCGAACATCTCTGGAGGGACCTGAAAATAGCTGTGCATCAACGCTCGCCATCCAACCTGACAGAGCTTGAGAGGATCTGCAGAGAAGAACGGGAGAAATAACCCAAATACAGGTGTGCCAAGCTTGTAGCGTCATACCCAAGAAGACTTGAGGCTGTAATCACTGCCAAAGGTGCCTCAACAAAGTACTGAGTAAAGGATCTGAATACTTATGTAAATGTGATATTTCAGTTATTTCTTATTAATTACTTTGCAAAAATTTCTAAACATCTATTTTTGCTTTTTTATTATAGGGTATTATGTGTAGATTGATGATAACAAAAATGAATTTAATCCATTTTAGAACAAGGCTGTAACGTAACAAAATGTGGAAAAAGTGAAGGGGTCTGAATACTTTCTGAATGCACTGTATACACTGTTCAGTAAATTGAAAACTGGACAACTAATTAAATCACACAAGAGCAATTTTATTTTAAAAAAATCATTGAGTGCACATGGTTTACTTGTCACAATTTCATGGATACTTTTTTCGACTAATATTTGTAACATGCAGTTCATTATTTTGAGTGTGATTCATGTAATTTGCTCATATTTGTGAGCTTTTCATAAATAAATTCCCACCCCAGTCATTCCTTCTTTTCTCTGCTCCTGTCAGGCAAAAGAGTCAAAATCTTGAAAGCGTGTGCCACCAGACTAAAAGCCCTGTCCCAGGGTACGAGTTCATTACAAGAGTTCTCCAAATTTGCCCTGATTCGAACTCGGAGATTTACGGTAATGACCACTCGTCGGTACTCGGGGCACTCGTGGACATTTTTCATGGTTGAAAAATCTTCACGAGTCTTCCCGAGTACCTGCCGTTAGCGCTAAGAGACGTCCCCAAGCTCCAACGTACCTGCTACGTTCACTCTCCGTGCTTACCACGAGTATGATTTTTTTTTAAACTCGGGAGAGCTCTTGGAATGAACTTGTACCGTGGGCTTTCAGGAACAGCTTCTTCCCCTCTCATCGGGCTTCTGAACGGTCATTCCATAAGCTGGAGTACAGTTCAATTCACCTCTAACCCATTGCAAACATTGGACTTTGATGCAAACTATATTCTGCACTGTGTATCTTCACCTTTGCTCTAAGTATTGTACTTGAGTTTGACCTGATTGCATTGACGTATAGTATCATCTGAGCTGAATGGATAGCATGCAAAACCAGGGTCTTTACTCTACCCCAGTGCATGTGACAATAATAATCCTAAAGCTAATGAAATACAAGTGCAATATAAGGAAAAACTTTTTTTTACGCAGTGAGTCTGGAATACACTATCTGAAAGCAGATTAAATTGTGGTGCTGTGGAGAGGTATCAGGAAATTCACTCTACAGTTGTGCAGCTGATAGAGCTGTTGCCTCACAACGCCAGTGCGCCAGAGATACATGTTCGATCTTTACCTTGTGTGCGGGGTCAAAGAAAGAGCGTTCAAGTCGCCGCCCTGTTTCCACCAATCTTTCCACCACCTCGCACAAGAAGCGCAAGACGCCATTGTATGCAGATGCCGAGAAGTGTGTTCAGCTCTGACTGAACAATTTCTAATCTTGTGATGTGGACTCGATAAGAAGACCTTGTGTGCTATTTGTGTGGAGTTTGCACGTTCTCCCTGTGACCGCGTCGGTTTCCTGCAGGTACCTCCATACCTCAAAGACATGTGAGTCTGGAGGTTTAATCACCCTCCGTATATTGCCCCTAGTGTGTAGGAAGTGAATGTGAAAGTGTGATCATGTAGAACTAATGGGAACAGGTCGATCGATGGTCGGCGTGGACTCAGTGGGGCAAAGGGCCTGTTTCCATGCCGTAACTCTAAGGCTAAGAACTAAAACTGGACAATTTTTTTATAATGCAGAAAGCGTATAATGAATGAGCATTCATTGCAATCAAAGACTGACATTTGAAAATATGCAGTAGTCTTTGTGGGTTATTTTGGTGATTGCTCTTAAGTTGTGATCAACTATTAAAGACATTTAAGCTGATTAGATTTCATTGTTTTGCACAGAGCTGTGAAACAACACTGTGAAAATCACAGACGATATATCACTTTGATTGTGCAATGAAATGCCTCCATTAAAATAACTAATGGGACCTGCTATTCTTTTTTCAATCCACAACTATCAGAAGTCCCAGATGTGTTAAAAAAATAAATAGTCTCAGTAAGTCTTGATTGCTGCAATAGTGAGCAAGTGACTTGGGCCTATAAAGTATGCAGGTGTGCCACTTCAGGATTTATTTGTTTCCTTTGTCAACCTGAGGGGAAATACAATTTTATAGACAATAGGTGCAGGAGTAGGCCATTTGGCCATTCTATGTGATCATGGCTGATCATCCCCAATCAGTACCCCGTTCCTGCCTTCTCCCCATATCCCCTGACTCCGCTATCTTTAAGAGCCCTCTCTATCTCTCTCTGAAAGTATCCAGAGAACCGGCCGCCACCGCCCTCTGAAGCAGAGAATTACACAGACTCACAACTCTCTGTGAGGAAAAAGTGTTTCCTCGTCTCCGTTCTAAATGGCTTACCCCTTATTCTTAAACTGTGGCCCCTGGTTCTAGACTTCCCCACCATCGGGAACATGTTTCCTGCCTCTAGCTTGTCCAAACCCTTAATAATCGTATGTTTCAATAAAATCCCCTTTCATCCTTCTAAATTCCAGGGTATACAAGCCCAGCCGCTCCATTCTCTCAGCATATGACAGTCCTGCCATCCCGGGAATTCACCTTGTAAACCTACGCTGCACTCCCTCAATAGCAAAGTTTAGTTTTATTTCTATTCCCTGGTCCGACTTTACATTCCAAATTCAAATTCAGATTCATATTATCTCTCAGATGGGATGGGGAAATAGAGTTACAAGCAGAGATGGGCATCTATTAAACAAAGCATCCAATGCAGAAACATACTCTTACATCATGACTCCAGCAAACATCTGCACCTTGAGGCTTTCCGCCTGAATGATTTTTCATCTGATGTACAGCCATTGTTGCATCTTGGAGGAGAGAAGGATAAGGGTTCAGTTTTAATCAGCAACTAGGGGACCATGCCCACTGCAGAATTAGTCTTCTTTCAGGCCAATTGATCTCCAAGGGTAGGACAACGGGTCGTCTCAGAGTCACCGAGATCGGTCCCAACAAATTACCTCCTCGTGCAGCAACGATGAAGATTGCCCCCAAAAGTATTATGTCTGTCTTCTCCTGCTGCAATTGCATTCTGTTAGTGCAATCTTCCATGGCAATGGAATTAATACTGTTCTCTGACCCAGTGAGACTTGAAATGGAAACTCCAGTACAGTACTAAGTCACCTACCCCCTAAGGGGGTTGCACATTTGCTGATGCACCGTCTTTCCGATGAGTCATGGAAACAAGTCTCAGTCTGCTTTCTTTCTAAGGGTGGAAGTAAACAAGCCCATGGCAGTAGTTTAGAGAAGAACAAGAAGTTCTCTCCTGGGCCATTGACACCATTTCCCTTTATTTAACTCCATTGCAGAAGCAAATGATTCCACCATTATCACAGTGCAGGACATAAAAGCTTGCTGTGCCCAAATTAGTTGCTATGTTTCCTAAACTGCAACAGGGGCCACATTAAAAAAAAATGTATTTCCTTGGCTATGAGGGCTTTGGGAGATCCCGGGAGTTTTAGTTAAGGACTATACAATGGAACAATTTGGACTGATTGAAGAAAGTCAACACAGAGCTCTGAAGAGTCGATCACATCGGAGCAACCTGCTGCATTTTTGGGATGTAGAAGGAATAAGGAAACACATTTGGGTTCAGTTTATCTAGATTTCCACATGAGATTGGATAAGGTGACATATGACTAGTCATTCATCTGAAGGCAAATGATTGGTATCAAGAGAATGGTTAGGCACTTGGCAGGCAGCGAGTAAGAATCGTAGGTGTGCTCAGAAATTCATTAATAGAGGGGAATACATATCCAAAACGTATCAAATATACAGTGATAGGTGACTTAGTAAGTATTGTAAAAGAAAGCGCAACATTGCAATTATTAATAGTTTAATGAGTGGATGTATTTCATTCATTCAAGTACGAAGCATTCAACTTTAGACCAGAATCGGAAAGGATTAAGCTTTATTTAAGTAATATAAAACTCAGAAAAGTGAAGTTCAGAAAAATGGCAGTGATTGTGTATAATAAAAACAATCACAAATGTTTACTGGATGTGATGCATTATGTCGAGAGGAGTATAAATCTGCAAGATTTATTGCTGGAGCATTGTGCATAATTCTGACCACCACGCCTCGAAGGATATGTTGGCCAAGGAAGATCAGAATATTACAGTTACATTTCACGAGGCGTTTATATAACCAGACTTCTGTTGTCTGATATATTTTTAACAGTGTGTAGGAAGGAATTGCAAAAGCTGGTTTATACCAAAGATAGACACAAAACGCTGGAGTAACTCAACGGGTCAGGCAGCATCTCTGGAGAAAAAGGATGGGTAATGTTTTGGGTCAGAACCCTTCTTCAGACTGAAAGAAGAATGGGGAGAAAAGAATAGATCCTTTCAGCCTGCCTATAGTACCCCCCCCCCCCCCCCCCCCCCCCCCCCCCACCTCGAATCTTCTTTCAAGGCTCTACAAGGCACACGTCAGTAGAGTTAAGGAATGCTATCTGCCTGTATGGATGAGGACATCTCCATTTACACACACAAAGGATGCCAGCATTCAAGATAAAGGAGTCCAGCCAAAGGGGCATTTAAGCCCTCTGCCATCAGTGCACCAGGGCAGTAGCCTGCATCATCTACAAGATGCAACGACTGGGAGAACAAGAGGATCAGGGTCACCTCCAAAACTTCTTCCATGTCATAGATCATCTTGTCTTGAAAATGCGTCACCATCATTAAAGATGCTGGAGCACATTGCTACAGTACTCAGGGGTGCTGGGGTCAGGATGCTGAAACCTCCACTGAGCCGATTCATAGGTTCATAAGTTATAGGAACAGAATCAGGCCATTTGTCCCATCGAGTCTACTCTGCCATTCAGTCGTGGCTGATCTCACCTTCCCTCTCAACCCCATTCTCCTGCCTTTTCTCCATAATCTTTGACACCCTTACTAATCAAGACCTGTCAATCTCCACTTTAAAAATACCCATTGACTTTGCCTCCACAGCCGTCAGTGGCAATGAATTCCACCATCTCAATGATCACCACCCTCTGACTAAAGAAATTTCTCCCTATCTCCTATCTAATGGTACGTACTTTTTATTCTGAAATTGCAATGATTCAAAGATCATCACCTTTTGAAAAGCGGTAATGGATGAGCAGTCAATGTTTCCTGTAAAATAACTATAAATTGGCATGTGATTGAAACCTCCTCCTCCTGTGCTATTGGAAGCCACCTCTTAAATGGAGGCAGAACAAAAACAAAAGCAAAAGCAAAAGAGTCCAGAATCAGGGCCCACAGTCTTAGAATAAAGGGGAGGTCATTTAAGACTGAGGTGAAAAAAAACTTTTTCACCCAGAGAGTTGTCAATTTATGAAATTCCCTGCCACAGAGGGCAGTGGAGGCCAAATCACTGGATGGATTTAAGAGAGAGTTAGATAGAGCTCTAGGGGCTAGTGGAGTCAAGGGATATGGGGAGAAGGCAGGCACGGGTTATTGATAGGGGACGATCAGCCATGATCACAATGAATGGTGGTGCTGGCTCGAAGGGCCGAATGGCCTCCTCCTGCACCTAGTTTCTATGTTCCTATACCTTAACTGGTGCTGACCTTAACCAACACGCACCAGACCTCTAGTACACCATTCTAACCCCCATCTCCCATCCACCCACACAGAGCCAGCAGCGGCAATGTAGCCCAGTGGTAGAGTTGCTGCCTTACAGCACCGGTTTCAATCTCGATTACGGGTGCTATGTGTACAGAGTTTATACTGAGTTTCTCCCCGTGACCTGCGTGGGTTTCTTCCTCCCACACTCCAAGGACGTGCAGGTTTGTAGATTAATTGGCTTCGGTAAAAATTGTAAATTGTCTCTAGTGTGTAGGAGAATGCTAGTGTACGGGGATCGATGGTCGACGCGGATACGGTGGGCCGAAGGGCACTGTATCGCTAAAGTCTAAAGTCTAAAGAGCCAGCTTTTCTGCTTTTGATGTAATTGGCAGCGGTATTTTAGGTTGTGTACATAAAAGTGCAGGAAGTAAGGCACTGGCTTTAGTGCCAGTGTGTGGAATTCAACCACCACCTACCGAGACACCATCTGTTACAATGCTGTTTTCTTTCTGAGAAAAACAGATTAGCACTTTCAGAGAAGAAATTTATGTTGTGTGTGAATTCTCTTACATTTCACCCAGTGGAGCTTTGGGAAAGGTTTATTTGTCTTGGAGGAGAGGGCGGGGTGTGGATGTCGCGAGCTATTCATTGACATTAAGGTCCATCCGAACGTCACTCTGGACAACTTCCCGAAACTTCCAGAATAAGCTTCTCCTCTAGTTTGCAGATCGAAAACTAGGAATCATAAGCATGGATAGACACAAACAACTGGAGTAACTCAGCAGGTCAGGCAGTATCTCTGGAGAAAAGCAATAGTGACGTTTCAGATCGCGACCCTTCTTTAGACCATGGGATGACGTGAATAAATCTTGCAGCCAGCAGTAATAAACAGTAATTGAGGGAAATAATATGGGTAAAGGGAAGCTTAATAAATACGTGCAGGAAAAACGTAGCAGAAGGGTAGGATACAGATGAGGAGAGATAGAAGAAGCCTCTTATGAAACAGTCCATCTCCTGACCAAGAGGATTGCTACCTTGGCGACACTGTGGTTCCATATTTATTCCCCTGGATCAGATAGTGTTAAGTGGGTGATGGTAAACCAGCAGCTGGTCTACATCACTGCCCTTTATTTATTGCTTCTTCATTCTAGTGGACTACTGTCCATTTTGCCGTGCCCTGTTTCACCCAGTGCATGTTAGATTTGAGGCTACAGCTTCCATCGGTGCAGAGTGGCTTGGTGACATTCCTAATGGGGTGGGTGCAAAGCAAACGTGCACAAACTGGAAACAACCCCAGTCATAAATGCTTGAGCTTGTCAGCCACAGCCAGTGCGATCCCTACGCTGAGAGTGGTTGCAGTAACTATCACAGTTCAGCAACAGTTTCTTTGGAGATGTGAAGATGACTCGCACATTGCAGTTTTGCAAACAAAGTCAATTATCCCTCCGTGTGCAAGAAGGAACTGCAGATGCTGGTTTAAACCGAAGATAGACACAAAACGCTGGAGTAACTCAGCGAGACAGGCAGCATCTCTGGAGAGAAGAAGTGAGTGATTTTTCAGGTCGAGACCTTTCTTCAGACAGTCTGAAGAAGGGTCTCGACCCGAAACGGGTGATCGAGCTGAGAAAAGCAGAGAGAGCCCGGGGACAGAGAGAGAAAGCTCTTGTAGAGGGCCCGACTCTAGTAAAAAGTTCTCGGGAAAGCCGAGCCGAGCCGAGGCTAGCGTGCGTCGACCTCGGAAGCGCTCTGAAACTCTCGAATCGCCTTCGGGATCTGCAATACAGAGCCCACATGCTCGTTCTTTCCACGTCTTTTGAAGAACCGGGGAGGGAGGGGAAGAGCGGTGACGTAATTCACGGAAAACAGTGCCCAGCTGGCAGCGCGTTGAAAACTGCGCAGGTGGCTGTGAGGAGCAGAGCCATTGTGACATCATCAGCTCGTTAACTTCAGCTCGTGAACTTCAAAAAAGATCTCAGATTGGTGAACAATTTTGGTAACAAACTCGAAAAAAATGAATCAAATGTTCAGATGAGGCGATTTTCGAGATCATGAGGTAAATCGCTACTGGAGTATGTAAAAATGTCACCATTAGCGCGTCGGGTTTTCGAGGAGATGTGAATCACAGACGAACAAATACACACACAAATAAATACATCCACATCCAAGATCAGAGTTTTATATTATAATAGAATAGATAGATATTTAGACGTCACAACAAGGGTCAGATGAAGGGTCGGTTTGTTGTCTATGTTTGGATATACAAAGTATTGTCAAAATTGATGGAGTGGTGGAAAGGATTTAATTCTCTCTTTAATATAAAGTGTGGGTGGTCTCCACAGAAAAAGAGGTTGAGAAATATTAAGGTTGTTCTTTTATGGTATTCTGAAGGAGACCAGTCAAGATGAACTGTTTCATCTACAGAAGCCTGGGTTCGAAAGGGTACGATTCAAAGCTCAACTGAAGTAACATTATTTCACAGAGTGAGTTAGCAATCCTTGGCTAGGCTTGCAAGGGAATTGGGAGGAGTAGATAATAATGATACGTCCCACAGCAAATTCAACAGATTTCTTCCAGAAAATATTAATTTGGATGCAGTTGAAGTATAATTTGAGATGATAATATGCAGCATATTTGCACAAAGCTGCTGATTGAGGGAAATAATATGGGTAAAGGGAAGCTTAATAAATATGTGCAGGAAAAACGTAGCAGAAGGGTAGGATACAGATGAGGAGAGATAGAAGAAGCCTCTTATGAAACAGTCCATCTCTTGACCAAGAGGATTGCTACCTTGGCGACACTGTGGTTCCATATTTATTTCCCTGGATCAGATAGTGTTAAGTGGGTGATGGTAAACCAGCAGCTGGTCTACATCACTGCCCTTTATTTATTGCCTCTTCATTCTAGTGGACTACTGTCCATTTTGCCGTGCCCTGTTTCACCCAGTGCATGTTAGATTTGAGGCTACAGCTCCCATCGGTGCAGAGTGGCTTGGTGACATCCCTAATGGGGTGGGTGCAAAGCAAACGTGCACAAACTGGAAACAACCCCAGTCATAAAAGCTTGAGATTGTCAGCCACAGCCAGTGCGATCCCTACGCTGAGAGTGGTTGCAGTAACTATCACAGTTCAGCAACAGTCTCTTTGGAGATGTGAAGATGACACGCACATTGCAGTTTTGCAAACAAAATCAATTATCCCTCCGTGTGCAAGAAGGAACTGCAGGTGCTGGTTTAAACCAAAGAAAGACACAAAATGCTGGAGTAACTCAGCGAGACAGGCAGCATCTCTGGAGAGAAGGAACGAGTGATTTTTCAGGTCGAGACCCTTCTTCAGACAGTCTGAAGAAGGGTCTCGACCCGAAACACCACCAAATCTTTCTCTCCAGAGATGCTGCCTGTCCATCTGAGTTACTCCAGTGTGTTGTGTCTATCTTTATTTATACCTCCCATGCATACCACACCATTTGTGCAGTCAAGTCTTAGATTACACCTGCACTCAAAGTGGTATTTTCTGAATATGATGTCTCTAAGCTTGCCTCTGCACAAATTAATATTATTTGGTCCACCCATCTCTCTTCCGTAGGTTGGCAACATGCTCACTTAACTAATCATCTGGTACATTAATTTGGGATTTTACCCCTTTAGTTGAAGGAGAGACATTCTCCCTGAAGTGTGGAAATAATTCTCTGCCTCCCTCTTCCTTCAGCAGTGACAGTACTATTCTTCCTCCTAATATTCACTTTAATCTTCTTTGACTACACTCTACACACTGACATCTTTCTCTTTACCCTACTTTTTGTACTTTTGTTTGGCTTGATAGAAACATAGAAACATAGAAATTAGGTGCAGGAGTAGGCCATTCGGCCATTCGGCCCTTCGAGCCTGCACCGCCATTCAATATGATCATGGCTGATCATCCACCTCAGTATCCCGTACCTGCCTTTTCTCCACACCCTCTGATCCTCTTAGCCACAAGGGCCACATCTAACTCCCTCTTAAATATAGCCAATGAACTGGCCTCGACTACCCTCTGTGGCAGAGAATTCCAGATATTCACCACTCTCTGTGTGAAGAAAGTTCTTCTCATCTCTGTTTTAAAGGATTTCCCCCTTATCCTTAAGCTGTGACCCCTTGTCCTGGACTTCCCCAACATCGGGAGCAATCTTCCTGCATCTAGCCTGTCCAACCCCTTAAGAATTTTGTAAGTTTCTATAAGATCCCCTCTCAATCTCCTAAATTCTAGAGAGTATAAACCAAGTC
The DNA here is from genome assembly GCF_010909765.2 of Amblyraja radiata. NCBI lineage: Eukaryota > Metazoa > Chordata > Chondrichthyes > Rajiformes > Rajidae > Amblyraja > Amblyraja radiata. The sequence goes on from NC_045960.1 coordinate 97,180,402, forward strand.
TATCCAGTCTTTCTTCATAAGACAGTCCTGACATCCCAGGAATCAGTCTGGTGAACCTTCTCTGCACTCCATCTATGGCAATAATGTCCTTCCTCAGATTTGGAGACCAAAACTGTACGCAATACTCCAGGTGTGGTCTCACCAAGACCCTGTACAACTGCAGTAGAACCTCCCTGCTCCTATACTCAAATCCTTTTGCTATGAAAGCTAACATACCATTCGCTTTCTTCACTGCCTGCTGCACCTGCATGCCTACTTTCAATGACTGGTGTACCATGACACCCAGGTCTCGCTGCATCTCCCCTTTTCCTAGTCGGCCACCATTTAGATAATAGTCTGCTTTCCTGTTTTTGCCACCAAAATGGATAACCTCACATTTATCCACATTATACTGCATCTGCCAAACATTTGCCCACTCACCCAGCCTATCCAAGTCATCTTGCAGTCTCCTAGCATCCTCCTCACAGCTAACACTGCCCCCCAGCTTAGTGTCATCCGCAAACTTGGAGATATTGCCTTCAATTCCCTCATCCAGATCATTAATATATATTGTAAATAGCTGGGGTCCCAGCACTGAGCCTTGCGGTACCCCACTAGTCACTGCCTGCCATTGTGAAAAGGACCCGTTTACTCCTACTCTTTGCTTCCTGTTTGCCAGCCAGTTCTCTACCCACATCAATACTGAACCCCCAATGCCGTGTGCTTTAAGTTTGTATACTAATCTCTTATGTGGGACCTTGTCGAAAGCCTTCTGGAAGTCCAGATACACCACATCCACTGGTTCTCCCCTATCCACGCTACTAGTTACATCCTCGAAAAATTCTATAAGATTCGTCAGACATGATTTACCTTTTGTAAATCCATGCTGACTTTGTCCAATGATTTCACCACTTTCCAAATGTGCTGCTAT